>NW_026873849.1:0-15279 GCF_032173495.1 Musca vetustissima
TTGAACCCAGGAACCCTAAGAGACCAGAGTGAAGAATTACATACACTTTTGCTGGATTTTAAATCATGATTGGACATTTCGGACTAATCGATATTATCCTTGATTCAGCATATATAAAATTTTTGTCTCCGGTAAATATTTGAATGATTCTAAAACTTAAACTAAATGTAGCCGTCAATCATGTTTCAATCCTTGTATGATTTTGTTAAGGAACGCCTCATATCTGTAGAGTCTCAAAAAAAATTCCATATTTTTCGGGCTATAAAGCAATGAACCTTCCCAAAAAATGGAAAACTGTTGTCGTTGTTGGCTCTGTGAACAGATGTTGTCAGTTTTCAGTGTCTAGTCGTCATCGATGCAGAGGGATTTCGAGAGGCAGAGATTTTTTGTCCAAAAAAAGTTAAAGTCCAACCAAAAATATCAACAATATGTCGATTTACAACGCCATCCCACACATGCCATGCAGTACCATACCATCACGGACATTGCACAAAATATTCAACCAAAACTATGTCCGTCCATGTCCTGTGGAATTTCATCGTAACGAAGCATTTTGTTCTTGTACGGTCCTTGGCATTGTTGTGAAATGCTGTACAACTGGTTTTAAATTATCTGAAATAAGTTCGTTGTTATAATGGAAGTTATATTTTTATGTTATGAAGTGGGAGTTTGAGAGGAGTGAGGCAGTTAAAGGATGATAGTCTATAGACGTGTTGTAATGAACATTAATTTATTTCTTAAAACAAAAACATGGCGAATAAATTCCGATTGAAAACATTTTTCTATTCAAGTGATAATATTGTTACTGTGCGTCCTGTCTGAAAGTTTAACAATATAATGAAAACGCACAACTTCGAAAGTATTTTAAATCGAGTCAGATGTAAAATAAAGAAAAAAATGTATACAATAATGACCTATTTTTAAGCCTTTGAAATTCGTATAATTGGGCAGCTGCAATATTGCCATGAGGATATATAGGGACTTTGGTGCACTATTTACCTAAAATCAGACGAAAATATATATGCGAACTATATCTACATATGAACCGATTTCCACGAAATTTAACAAACATCGTTCTAGACTTACTACGCTATGCAAATCGAAGGATATATAGGTACTTTGGTGCACTATTTACCGAAAATCTGACGAATATATATGGGAGCTATATCTAAATCTGAACCAATGTTCACGAAACTTAGCACTCATCACTCTAGACTTAATTCCATACGCTATGCCAAATTTCGAGCAAATCGATTGATATTTAGATGCTTTCGTGCACCATTTACCTTAAATCGGACGAAAATATATGTGGGAGCTATATCTAAATCTGAACCGATTTTCCCCAATTTCAATAGGGTTCGTCCTTGGGCCAAATAGATGAGCTGTGCCAAATTTCATCCAATTCCGACAATAAATGCGACCTGTACTTTGTTTACAATTTAACATGGACAGACGGACGGACATGCATAAATCGACTATACATCTATCTATCTCTATCTCGTCTATCTATATATCTCGTTTCCTTTTGCCTGTTACAAACATATGTACAAAGACATAATACCCTGTACCACAGTGTGGTGAAGGGTATAAATAGGTTGAGGCATCTAGTTAGTTGCCCACACTCGGAAAACCCCTCCTACTATAAAAAATCAACGAAAAAGAAAACCAAACACTCCCCCAATGTTGACGACCCCCGCAATCGTATAAAGGACTACAATCTGCGAATCTGCATTTGGAATGTACGTACGTTTTGAAGAACAGGCGCAGTTTTCGCCTTGGCGGATGTACTGTAGAAGTACAAAGCCGATATTATTGCCTTAGAGGAAATACGATGGATATGGACTGGCATAAGTAAATCAGATGGTTACGGCCTGTGTTATAGCTGCCATGGAACGAAACAACACGAACTTGGCTGCGGATTTATGGTTAATAGGAGAATAAAAAACCTCGTCTCCAAATTTACTCCAGTGGATGAGCGAAATGCTGTTATCAGCATATGACCGCTTCCCCGGCCATGACATTAAAATTCTGCTGGGAGATTTTAATGCAAAAATAGGAAGGGAACATATTTTTGGCCCCACGTTCGGAAAATTCAACCTCCATGAGGAAACATTAGATAACGGCATGAGATTAATTGACTTCGCGGCAGCAAAAAACATGGTAGTTAGCATCACCAGATTCAAGCAAATTGATCATGTTTGTGACAGACGGGAGTCTTTCATCCAGTGTCCTAGACGTTCCATCGATCCGAGGGGAGAATATATATTCGGACAATTACCTTGTGAGAGCAAAGGTTCGCACCCGTCTTAATGTTGCATCAAAGGTGCGATCTAACCCAAAACGGAAACTCGACGTCGAAAAGCTGCAAACAGAGCAGGTAGCAGAAATCTACATCGCTCAGTTTACCCACCTGCTTGACGAAAGCACACCTTGCCCAAAAATAATATAAAAACACAATGGCAACGAATTGCCTACTTCCTACAAACTGCAGCAAAAGCAACACTTGGGTACCAAAGACCACCATCAAGAAAACCATTGTACGATGGGGAGGGGAGAAACGTATTTTCAGGAAAAAGAACAAGAACAACATGAGCGTGAGCAAATCGAGATGTACAGGAGTCAGAATGAAGTCTGGAAATTTTACCAAAGATCTTCGGTTTTGGTGCCCATCAACATTTAACATTCTGGTGACAGATAGCTTGATGAGAATCTGGAAGGACCATTTTGAAAAGCTTCTGGTATCAAACATTAGCGGTGAGTGTATACCACCTAACCAAGATGAAGTCAGAATAGCAATTAATCGGCTAGAGGAATGAATGTCCAATGATTGGAACCTCAGCATCAGGAGACAAGATGATATGTGCCAATTATAGAGGAATAAGTCCCATCGTCTATAAAATGCTATCTAGCATGCTGTGAACGACTAAAGCCAATGGTCAGTGACATTATTGACTAGATTTTCAATCTGCGCCAGGTTCTGGAAAATACTCATGAAAAACACATCGACAAAATCCACGTATGGCGCATGGTCAGCAGTTAAAGTCGAAAAAAATTAGAAAGTCTCTAAAAATTAGCACTGTAAAAAATTACTTAAAAATTCACCATTTTACAGGAAGACATATTACCTTTTGAGTTCTCTAAATGGTAAATTATAATCGCTTAGATCTGGAAATATAGTCATAATGGTGCTGATCGTCTTGTAGAAAATATGTCAAAATGTGAATCTTAAAATTGCATTGCACTCTCGATAATGTGAGCATCCAATACAGTGGACTCTCGATAATGTGAACTAATTAATGACGGGATAGTTCATGTTATCGATTTTGTTCACATTTTCGATTCGATTCGACCAGCTTATTTGTAATCAACTCTGTTTACCATTGTGGACCCTAAACCATGTCTTGTAGAATTTTTCCAGCCTATATAATATGATTGATTTTTATTTATCCTATGTGTGAGTATTTTTTTCCTGCCGATAAAAAAACTGTATTACTTCCTAACATACTACCACTTCAAAACATGACATCCGCACATACACACCCACGAAAAATCACAATCAAAAACTTCAAGCATAGAAAACTATTTTCAATTAATTCGTTACTGTTTCATATGCAAAGTTATACCATCGATGGCAATGTAGATGGGCGGGTGTGTTGGTTAGCAGCTTGTTATGCTACCTATACACCTATGCAATTTTATACCTTATATTCATACATTTCAAACATACATATATGCAGATTGATCAGAAACTTCTTCTCCGTCTTCGATTCTTCACAACGCTGCTGCGTAAAATGTAAATGTCTGACTACATTACTTTGGGGGATATGTTCTCGTTCGAAATGGGATGTTTTGTGTGATTTGGCAGGGGGAGTGCAGCGAAACAAGTCCCCAAACAGCTGCTGGATATGTGTTCATTCTGGCGGCGGCTGTGCCAACAATTACAACATCAATGTTGCCGCTGTTGCAACTGAAACTGGAAAATTAACAAAGTTATTCATTGTTAAGCTGGCGTATGCAAAATTTCGATCATTTACTCAACACAAATCGACAACGACATGGATTCGAAATAAAAGTACTCAAACAGTTCCGCACACACTCTGGCACACACAAACAAACATCTATGTATAAATGGGGGCTGTTATTTGCATTTTTAGCTATATCAGGTGATATCTGTATGGAAGATATATAGGGGCCCCATGGCCTCCAGCCCGCCCACATACATTTCGCAACCACAACTATTTGCGGAAAATTGAGTGATTGCATTTGAAAAACGACTTGTTAGGGGCTAAATTGGCAAATACCCATCCATACATCCACCGACAGGGTATGAACGAACAACCGAACAATTGTTGTTGTTTTTGCTGCTGTTGAATATGTTTGCTGGCTGGATGGTTATGGATTTTGGCACACCTACTGCAACAGCAACCTGAGGATGGTGCATGTTGCCACCATAACTGTCATTGCAATCAGTTGTGTCGTTGCACCTGCGGGGTGGCATGCTAGCTGGCTGGCTGCCTGGAAGGTTGTTTGCCTGGCTGGCGGTGGATTTTTACTGGTTCACTGATTGTATAGCAGCGTAATCGTGGCGTTGAATGGGTTGCAGATAATGGCAGTGGTTTCATTGTTAGTGTTGCATAAAATTGACACAAACTCTCAATTGATGTGGCAATGCGTGGGTGAGGATGCATTTTTTTAGTACATATGTTCGTGGTTGAGTGTGTGTGTGTGTGTATGTGTACACACCATATCCATATTCATTGATGTGTCACTTGAACATGAGTGGGAGATTTGATTTTAGAGCGTTTTTTGTTTTTAGTTTAAAATTTTCGATGCTATCACACAATGGCGTGTTTTCGTCATCATCACCATCAACACTGGTGACATTTAGAAGTGACTTTTATGAATTTGATTTTTAGCAACAACATAAAATGTGTGGGGTTAAATAACGAAAAATGGTTATAAAATAGTTGTTAAATGCGTGGTTGGCTTCAATTCTCTTAGGGTTAAATATCTGAAAAAATAGCAACCGAATTATTTGAAAAATTTACCATTGTGAAGCCCGTTGAAAAAAAAATTCTTTAAGAAATTCAACCTTAAAAAAATTCTTTAAAAATCCAAGCTTTGCATTAATCCTGGAAAAAAAATTCTTAAAAATCCACGCCTTGCATTAATCATTGATAAAATATTCTTTAAAAATCCACACCTCAATATGACACTTGAAAAATATTCTTTAATAAATCCACGCCTCAGTTGGCCCTTGAAAAATATTTTTTAAAACATCCACACCTATAAATAACCCTTGAAAAAATATTCTTCAAAAATCCACTGGCTTGTGACAGAACTTTCTTTCCATAAACCGAGCTTAGAAAAGATTTCCAGGCGCGTCTGTCTTTTGCGCAGTTTTTCAAATTGGAACGACCATTTTCGGCAATGCTGTCTTCGATTTGATCTATCCATCGTATTCTTAGCCTTCCCATTCTCGGAGAATCATCAGCTGGTTCGTTTTTATATGCCTTCTGGGCTGGGTGATCTTCATCCATTATCACAACATGACCTAGCCAACGTAGTCGCTACGTCTAACAATGTCGATGTGCGAGAATAGCTGGTACAACTCATGGTTCATTCGACGGCGATATTCATCGCAGATCGGTCCATAGTTCTTTCGGAGAATTTTTATCTCAAACACTCTAAGTGCTGCCTCATCTGCTTGCGTAAGTACCCATGCTTCAGATCCATATAACAGCACGGGTAGTATCAGCGCTTGTAGAGTGTGAGTTTGGTCTGGCGGGAGGTGGCCTTGCTTTTGAGTTGCGTACTCAGACAATAGTAGCATCGGTTGGCCATGACTATCCTTCTCCGAATTTCAAAACTAACGTCATTCGTTTTATTTATGGCGGTTCCAAAGCATATAAAATCTTTGACTATCTCGAAGCTGTAGTTCTCAAGTTCCATAGTTGGTCCGAGTCTACTGGATGCCTTGCGCGTTGATACCATCAGCATGATCTTCTCGCCGTTAACTGCCAGAACCACTTTGGCAGACTCCTTCTCAATTTTTTCAAAGGTGGCTGTTACCGCTCTCAATGTTCGACCCATTATATCGATGTCATCGGCGTTGGCGAGTAACATGTATTGTTTGTTGTACAGAGTTCCATTTCTGTTCAACTTTACCTCTCGTATGACCACTTCCAGCAGAATATTAAAAAGATATCCCGACAACTATCTCCTTGTCTGAATCCTCGTTCGGTATTAAAGGGCTCCGAGAGATCCTTTCCGACTTTAAATGTTGATCTTGTGCCTGTTAAAGTTATCCTGCATAGCCGAATTAATTTTGCAGGAATGCCAGACGCAGACATGGCTTTATACACCTCTGAACGGATAGGGCTGCCGAATACGGCTTTATAGTCGACGAATAGGTGGAATGTGTCGATGTGTTTTTCGAGGATTTTTGCAGGATTTGGCGCAGAGTGAAAATCTGGTCAATGGTGGATTTGCAAAGTCTGAAGACACACTGGTATAGTCCAATAATGTCATTGACCATTGGCTTCAGTCGTTCACACAGTACGCTGGATAGCACTTTATATGCGATGGGAAGGATGACTTATTCCTCTATAGTTGGCACGTATCGTTTTGTCTCCTTTTTTGTGCACGGGACACAGAATGCTGAGGTTCCAACCATTTTGCATGTATTCTTCAATCTAAATTGTACTAATCAGCTGGTACATGCTCCTATCAGCATCTGACCACCAGTCTTGAATAATTCGGCTTGTAACCCATCGGCATTTTCACTTCACTGCTACTATTTGATACCAGAAGTTTTTCAAAAAGCTCCTTCCAGATCCTTAGCTGTCCACGCTGTCTGTATCTGTCACCAGATTTCCTTCTTTATCTCTACAGGAGGATGTGCCTGCACCAAAGCCTTCGGTTTGGTGTTTTACCCGTTGGTAGAAATTTCGGACTTCATCTCGATTTGCTCACGCTCACGTTTTTCTTGTGCTCTTTCTTCTTTTTTCTGTAAATACGTTTCTCCTCTCTCCTTTTCTCCCGATAGTTCTCCATCGCATTACGTGTTGCTACTGTCCACAGGGTTGCCATATACGCTGCGTTTTTCATATCAGTAGCATTACAACACTCCTGATCGTACCACGGATTTCTTGATGGTGGTCTTTGGTACCCAAGTGTTTATTTTGCTGCAGTTTGTAGGGAGTGGGCAATTCTCAGCCATTGTGCTTCTATGTTATTATCGGGTCAAGCAAATGGGTAAGTTGAGCGGAGTATGCTTCTGCTATCTGTTGTGTTTGTAGCTTTTCGACGTCAAATGTCCGTGTTACATTAGATCGCACCTTTGCTGCTACATTAAGACGGGTGCATACCTTGGCTGCCACAAGGTTATGGTCCGAATCGATATTCGCTCCCCGGATCGATCGGACGTCTTAAATACTGGGTGGATGCATTCCGTCTATCACAAGATGATCGATTTGATTTCTCGTTGTGTTTATCGAGATGCTTGAATCTGGTGCTGCTAACTACCATGTTTTTGCTGCCTCGAAGTCAATCCGAGAATGGGCAACTAACCCGACGCATCAACCCATTTTTTATAGTTCTTATGGGTGAACTCGCGGCACATATTAGCCCACTATTTCATCGGGTGATGCAAATAGCTCCCCAGGTGGCACCGCGGGGAGATCAGTGTCCACAATTGAAATGAAAGAGGGATAAAGATAAACCTGGACTTCACCATGTTAAAGCCAATCAGAGCCGCTGCTTGGTATCTATCATCCCCTACGCCACCCCACACCTATAAGTACCCCTTGATCAAATATTCTTTAAAAATCCACGCCTTGTATTAATCCTTGAAAAGAAATCCAACCTTGATTTTTTTTTTTTTATTCCAATCTTGAACATTTTTTTAAATCCGCGTCTTGTATTAATTCTTCTATTGGTCGTTCAAAATATAGGGGACCCTTAGAAAAAATATTCCTAAAAGTACACCTTTATACCGCTTATACCTTTTTTATAGGTTAGAGATAATAGTCAAGAAGTCCTTTCCAAGCACCTTGATACACCTATGTTGCAAACAAATCTACTATATAATTTTATACACACACCACTACAACTACACCCACACACACACTCTACCCATACTCATGTTTATTCATATCTTTCCATTTCACTCATATCATATTCGAATGATTGGAATTGTTTTTTCCACCATTTCACCCGCCTGGGTGTATCATTGTTTGTTAGTTGGTCGGTTGGCGGCTATGTTGATTGCCTTTGCATGTGGCAATATTTAAATGAAAAGTCGTTTGTTTGATTGTTCGTTCGGTTAGTTGATGTTAACGCCTGCTGACAGACTACCTATAACTGTTCACAGATGCAGTTAGTTATGGCAGTTTGGAAATCCACCTCTTCCCCATCCCCTTTAAAGAAGCTTTGTTTGCATTGCGTTGAAATTGTAGTTGTTGTGCCCGATTTGTTTTTTTTGTCGGTGGGCGCGCAAGTGCAAATACTACTACCAGTCCGAACTTACTTTTCTTGTTGGCTTGGTGTTGTTCCACTTTGCATTTTATTGAAATGCCCCATAAAATTTAAATGTTTCATTTTGCTACTTCTTCAACATGTATGCGCGGTGTGAGTGTGTGTGTGCGTGTTTGGAAGAGAGCATTTTTTTCGTTGCTACGGTGTTAAATTAAAAATGCAATAAAGCTTGTAAGTTTTTTTGTTGTTGCTGCCGTTGTTCAGGTTTTCATGGCGTTTTTTATGCATGGATTGAAAGCCAAACAAAAAATCGGAATTTGGGTTAACTTATCACAGAAGGAAATGGTGTCCTCGTAGGCGGCTAAAAGTTAATGTGCACTTATATGTCGTCGTCGTCATCATCATCAGCATCGTATATGCAATTGTTAAAAATAAAAGAAATTCGATCCTGGTGTATGTGTGTGTGTTTGCATTCGTATTTGTGCATATAAATCGCATTGAAGTTTATACGGCCTGAAAGTGCCAACATGCTACTGTGATGCTAGTCCGCCAAGGAAATCCCAACAAAAAACACCGAGTGATTTATTTGTTCACAGTAACAATATCGGTATTTTAATTAAAATACTTCAAACCGAAAAAGGACATAGTCTGCTTCAAGGACTACTATTGGTTAAATTTGGATTGAAAAAGAAATTCTTAATAAAATAAAGATGTGCAGAAAAAAGGATATCCACGGGAACGGTTAGTAGTGGATTATTTGTGCAAAAGTTGTGTTTTGTAATTAATTCATCCAGTCTCTCAAAAAATATTCAATTGAGATCCAAAGATCCTAAACACAAAATCAATGTTTTTCAACAATAAAAACTATGCGAATAAATATATAGATAATTCGCACTAAAAGGGAACTAGGGGTATTAAAATGACTGCTTTCAATAATGTACACCCAGAAGAAATATATATATATATATATATATATATCTAGAATTCCGAATTTTGTTTATGTGGGCATATAAATTTGATAGGGCTAGGTTTGTGGAAATTCGTACTACAAGGATAGCTCCGAAATTGGATGTTAAATTGAAGGTGTAATTTTGAAATTTTGTACGTTCGTCCATATTGGTGCGAATGTGTGTGTTAAGCATGGTAATCCACTGCAGAAGCTAGAATCGCCAACTGTTAGTATGTGGGTCAGAAAAGGTACACCAACAAGAAATTGAAATTGTTATATCAGGAATCCTGAAATTTTGTATTTACGTTACTAATGGGGTATAGATACTGGGTTTAAGGAAATTCGTACCGCAAAGTTAGAGAATGGTTATGTATATACTTAAATGTATTTAAACCGATAGTAATGATATTGGCGAAAGGATATGTTTAGAATTCTTAAGTTTGGTCTCAAGGTTTAATTGGGATTAAGAGTGAAGATACCAAATGGTATGTGTAAAGTTTTGGAATTCTACTACGATGTACTGCTATTGGGTGAGGGAATATATTCTTTAAATGTATATGTACATTTATGGTTGATCTACGAATTCGGTATACGAAAAGTACTATATGTGGTATATTTCATCACACTGTGGTACATGGTATTATGTCTTTGTGCATGTGTTTGTAACAGACAAAAGGAATCCAAATAGACCCATGTATTTTTGTAATCGAAATACAGGTCGTATTTATGATCCGATTTGGACGAAATTTCGGCATAAAATTTTGGCATGGTTTTTTTAAAGCATATTTTGTCAGTGCCTATATGAAGCGTGGATTTTTTATAGATTTTTCTTTTCAAGGCCTATATGAGGCGTTTATTTTTTTAAAGAATTTTTTCTTCAAGGCCTATATGAGGTGTGAATTTTTTAAAGAATATTTTTTCAAATCCTATATGGGGTGTGATTTTTTTAAAAGAATTTTTAAAGAATCACCCAATATATATATATATATATATATATTTTTTTTCGTATGAAAATGAAATTTTGCCTATATGAGGTGTGAATTTTTTTTTAAAAATCACCCAAGGCGTGAATTTTTTTAAAGAATATTTTTTCAAGGCCTATATGAGGTGTGAATTTTTTAAAGAATCAACCAAGGTTTGGGGTTTTTAAAGAAACAAGAATTTTGGGATTAAAACAAAATTTTGCACAGCGTACTTAAATAGTTTCATATTTATGTATTCGAAGATTTGGGGAAATCGGTTCAGATTTAGATATAGCTCCCATATATAGTTTCGTCCCATTTTATGTAAATTGTATATGAAACTTGTAATAATTTTCCGATTAGGTCCAGACATGAAGTTTTGTTGAAATCGGTTCAGATTAAAATATATAGTTTCGTTCGATTTTATGTAAAAGGAGCACCATACTGCCAATGTTGTCCGGTTGAGACAAACTTTTGCATAGCGTATTTAAGTTAATGCAGGTTTGAAAATGAAATTTGGCGGCGAGTATGGAATTATGGCTCACATATATAATGTTTTTTATGTAAATGGAGAGCGTAATCCTGTTCAGATTTGCAATATATTGCTCACATATATATTTTTGTCCAATGTTTTGCAAATGGTGTTCATTGATGAGCCTATGTCTGTTCGCTTTAGTTTCGTTTCATGTCTAGATATATCGCCCATATATATTTTCATCCGTATAAAATGGAACCCAGAATAACTATTATTGGATTTTGCGTCTAGATAAATTTTGGATAGGGCACTGTGCTGCAGCATATGAAATAGTGGATAACGTATTGGATTAAAGTCGTTTCATACATATTTTGATATTTCACACAAATATATATTTTTCATACATGTCTATGGGTTGTTTTAATTTAGTTCAAATATCTATGTACTTCACACAGATAATCTCGCCCGATTCCATTTCAATGATCCCCCAAAGATGCTATGTCTGTTCTATCTACAGTATATTGCACATAAAAACTTGACACACGTTAGGTCATCCTAACTTCAATACGTAGTACCAAATTTGTGGCAATCGGCCCAAATTTGACTAAAAAAATATATGAGAACTGTATCTAAATCTGAACCCATTTTCACCAATTTCAAGAGGGTTTATCCTTGGGGCCAATTTTTATCTCATTTGGATAATAACTGCGATCTGCACTTTTTTACAATTTAACGTGGACAGACGGAGCCGCGGAAGTCACCTCCTTCGGGAAGAACTGAACGACGTCCGCATCACTTCCAAGAAGTTACTTCGGCGTGACTATAGCATAGTATCGCAGAAGTAACTTCTAGACAGAAGTTACTTCTTGAAGTAACGCGGACGTGGTTCAATTTTTCCAGAAGGAGGTGACTTTCGCTATAATAATGTGACTATCCTCCGCATCTGTTTCTATCGCCTTGGCGTTACTTCGACTTTACATCCGCTATTGTTTTTGCTTCCTGGTAGGTAGCTATTCTTTTTCCCAGCAGAACACAAAGCTCTACACCGCATATGTGTGGGTTACTTAAGAATTAGCTTATTGGTAATATCCCTGCAAGCACTTGGAAGTGAGTTTTATCTTCCAAGAGAATAAAGTGTCATATTCGTAACTTCTTTTTTTAAAAAAAGCGATTTGCAATTACAATTGTATTGCACCGTTATATTTCACTTCTTGTGGTATCTTGTTCGATACTTAACTTTGATATAAAAGCAATAGTTTACAGTTATTCCTGAATTGTGGAAATTAGATAAAAATAAGCAGGCTTAGTTTGATCGTGAATTACGGTGAGATCGGTTCTAGTGCTACATAAGTTGAAATTGAAGTTAATAATTTTTATTTTCCCAGAAAAAAAAACAATAAAATTGATGTTCTTATATTTTGTGTATGTGGAACAAGTGAAGTGATCCCTTTTTTTAGATTGTTACAGCGCAGTGAGAAATTTGTTTACGTGCCATATATAACAAAGTAAAAAATACAAAATAGAAAAAGCGACTTAGTGTTCTGTGGGCATATCCTAGTGAAACTCTTGAAGACTTAATGTGACCGCTTAAATAAAGAAACAGTCACTTAAATTCTGGTATAGCATCGTCGCCGACAATCCCTTTCTTATCGAAAATGATAAGGTTCACGGGAAGAGTTGTACCACGCCTCTGTTACTACAAACTTTATCGCCTGAGTGGTCACGGAGAAGATCCTACCAAGTAGTATCGCGGACGTGATACAACTCTCCCCGTCATTTTCAATAAGAAAGCGATTGTCGCCGACGATGCTATACCAGAATTTAAGTGACTCTTTCTTTACTTAGGCTAGGACTTAGTTATGCATAAAAACGACAGGTGTTTATGGATTTCTGTACCGAAAGTATCAATTTGTTCATAAGTTATGTCACTTTTAGTGGAAGAAAAAATGGGATTTTTCATATAAGAATCATTTTAAGGTTTTAGTGTGATAATAAAATTGGAAAACTCTTATTTTTTTCTACCGGAAATAAAATGTGAGAAATGTCTTTCACAATCCATTACACATAATAATTTGAATCAATACAACAACGTATTTCCCCATATTTTGCAGTTGACCACTGGCCCTCCTTCTAGACATAAATCAAAAGAAGTCTTAACCACTATTAACACTCGATGTAGCAAAGATAGGAGGACACACTAGCACACAACCACAGAGAAAACAAATTATGGGCTATGCCGACAAAGCCAAAAGCAAATTGAAGTACTATTGAAGATATATCGTTTTAAGATTACATAAAGAGAATGCGGTAAAAAGTGGAAACAGAAGAAAATATTTCCTCCTTTTGAATAGTCGACCATTTGTAAATCAATCAATGATTTATTGCGTTGTGGGTGACTACATATTTGTGTTTTCCATTTGGAATTCCTCGATTGCAGGATATAAATAAAAACACATTCCATAAAAACAATTTATGACATAATTATATATGCAAATATTTTCAAGTAATTGCAGAGGAATGTCAAAATAATTTAGAAAAAATTACTTAAGAGTAATGGTGATGTTTATTGGAAATGGGAGCCAAGATTTTTTATGTATATTTCAAAATATTTATATGAAGAAAAATTTATGAAACTCTAAGAGACAGTTTATTTATTTAATATTTATTTTACTTTGGTTTTATATTATAAACATTTAATTTCGTTATGAAAGAAACCACAAAGGAAGAACTTTGACTCACTAACCATCAAAGTGGTCTAGTGACTGAAGTGTCAGGTTAAAGAATATTCAGCGCAAACAAACTGTAATAAATAGAACGAAAGGGAGCATGACGATAAACGTAGAAAAATAGTACTTTGCAGGATAAAAGGCTGTCTGCCGCAGAGTATGATTACATTTCATTTTCTTTAACAGAAAAAAATTAATAAATCTCACGTAGACACATTTCAAGGCTAACGGCATTTGTCAAAAGGTTAAGGTCGGATTAAAGTTTTTTTTTTTAAACTGTCGTGAATTTTACTACCAAATTCATGTTGACACATAAATTTGTTAAATATAAATTTTAATGAACCCACAGTATATATTTATATCGACATTTCATTATTCACTGACATGAACTGTGTGCATAAACAAAGAAAGAGTAAAGACTACCCTTTGCAGTCCATTCTTCCTCTCGTAAACAATCAATATAAAATTTTTATAAAGGAAACCGAACGAAAAAAGAACACCTTAAGTGAAAATCAACATTGGTGGTAAGAAGTGAGTAGATGGGTGGGGATGAAAGAAAGAGAGAGAAAAAAACAAACGATATTATTTATTATACTTTGCATATCCTTCCACTTGATATACCTCACTCCCTCTTATCTGCTCAATCTCCTTCCCCAAACTCTCCCTCCTCTCTCTTGTCATACGCAATACGTATTATTTTCCATTTTGCACCTGCAGTTCAACGCGTTCTTCGTATCCATTTTATTGCTCCAGAATAAATTCAGGTTTCGGGGTTATAAGATGTAGGTAACGATGGCTGCTGGATATCGATGGTAATGGCAAAACAGCAAAAATCCTTTTAAAAAAACAAAGAAGCCATTCCAAAAGAACTTAACATAAAAATTAAAAGAAAACAATATGTTAATCCTTTACGTCGCTGAAAGGCAAAAAGAGGAGCAAAACTCTTGTAAAACTCGATAAAATGTACCTAAATAATACCGAGAACTGCATACATTTGCGTATTCGCAATAACGTTTAGCCGTGCGAAATGGAAAACAATAAACGGAAACCTTGCCTTGGAGCAATGGCGATTAAATGCTAAACATCATGTAGTAAAAATGCAGTTCATTAAATTAGTATATCTTCAATTTGAAAATAAAAAATAGATTATGATAGGATATCAGCGATGTAGTAGGGTTCCTACTTATATTTGAGCCCGTCTGTGTACACATCAATTAACACCCTAAAACGAAATGTTTAGAAAAGCTATGATGAATAGGAATTCAACTTAATATTGTAGCATGAATACCTGAGCTAGTACTTAATTTTTCAGGAAATGTAAGAAGTTATGACTTTACCAAGGCCTTTCACACTTAAATTGAAGATTTTTTAAAAAGTGGAGATAGTCGAAGAGGGCATTGAGCAGCTCATTTCTGGTTCCAATTGTATTATTTCAAAGGAAACTTCATGCGGTAAATTCTTATCGAGAGGACGGGAACATGAAAGATTAAGCAGACTGAAACACTTTTTTTAAAAAAAGTAATAATGACAACGATGAGATTTTTTTCCTCACTAAGGAATCCAATTATTTGTAATTTTAAAATTAACTATGCCAACTCACAGTCAATAGTACTATCACTGATTTATTACATTGTGTGTGACTATGTGTTTGTGTTCCATTTGGAATGTCTTGATTGCCGGATGTAAAAA
>NW_026873850.1:0-15464 GCF_032173495.1 Musca vetustissima
AAAACATCGCAGATATCAGTGGGGATCTAATTCAGAACTCTGTGCAAAATTTTGTGCCAATCGGACAAATATTGGGAGTTTGTTGCATCATTTACATAAAATCGGACGAAACTATATATGGGAGCTATATTTAAATCTGAGCCGATTTTCTCAAATTTCATTTGGCACAGTTCACTTATTTGGTTTAAGGACGAACCCTAATAAGTGAACTGTGCCAAATTTCATCCAAACCGGATCATAAATGCGACCTGTACTTTGTTAACAAAAAACCAGTAAGGAAAGTAGTAAAGTCGGACTGGGCTGACTATATGATACCTTTCACCACTTTGGGTATATTGTACATATTTCTCCAACCTATCCCAACTTTAATTTCATTCGAGCAGATTTAGAGCCGTCTGCGTAAAATGGGAAAAATGTATGGAAAACGATTTATAGCAGAATTAATACACGCTATTCGCGTTGTTAAAAATATAATCTATATTTGGGAGCTATATCTAAATCTGAAGGATATATAGGGACGTTGGTGCATCATTTGCATAAAATCGGACGAACATATATATGGGAGCTATATCCAAATCTGAACCGATTTTCAGGAAACTTGACACACATCATTCTAGACATAATTCATTACGCTATGCCAAATTTCGTACAACTCGAAACATATATAGGGACTTTGGTACACCATTTACCTTAATTCGGACGAAAATATATATGGGAGCTATATCCAAATCTGAACCGATTTTCAGGAAACTTGACACACATTCTAGACCTAATTCAGTACACTGTACCAAATTTCGTGCAAATCGAAAGATTTATAGGTACTTTGGTGTACCAATTCCCTTAAATCGGACGAAAATATATGGGAGCTATATCCAAATCTGAACCGATTTTTCCCAATTTCAATAGGGTTTGCCATTGGGCAAAATAAGTGACCTATGCCAAATTTCATCCAAATCGAATTGTAAATGAGACCTGTACATTGTTTACAATTTAACATCGACAGACAGACGGACGGACGGACATGCATAAATCGACTCAGAAAGTGATTCTATGCATATTTTCAAAAGGAACCATGGGTCTATCTCGATTCCTGTTGCCTGTTACAAACATATGGGACCTTCCCCAAAAAGGCGACGAACAAGTGGGCCGATCCTTATAATTTGTAGTGGAGACATTTGACATTTTAAAACCCCCCCAGGCTACCAGAAAAAGTGGACCGATATTTATCATTTTTTTTTTTTTTTGAGACATGTGGTACCCAAAAAGAACCCATTGTACCAAATTTCAGCGAATTCGATTGATAAGCACGCTCAAGAACCCCAAAATATCGAAAATTGAGCGGTATCCTAATAAGGGGGCTATGCTTAAACGTGGACCGATATAGCCCATCTTCCAACTTGACCTGTCTGCAGACAAAAGACGACCTGTGCAAACTTTTGGCGATCCATCTCAATTCCTTCAGTAGATAACGTGATTACAACAGACGGACGGACGTGGCTAGATCGTCTTAGAATTTTACCTTATAGGGTCGGAAATTAATATTTCGATGAGACAAAATTAATATACCCCCCATACTATGGTGGAGGGTATAACAAAGTAAAGGTCGCATTTATGATCCAAATTGGATGAAATTTTGCACAGCCCATTTATCTGGCCCAATGACGAATCCTATTGAAATTGGTAAAAATCGGTTCAGATTTAGATATACTACCATATATAGTTTCGTCTGATTTAATGTAAATGGTGCTCAAAGCCCCAAAGCTAATACGATAGACACCAAAATTTGCACAGAGTAGTAAAGTTTCTGTAGTATAAAGTATGTCCAGTTTTATTGAAATCGGTTCATATTTGGATATAGTTTTCATATATAGTTTCGTCCGATTTTATGTAAATGGTACACCAAAGGTTCAAGGTTAGGCCGATTGACACAAAATTTTGCACAGCGTACTGAAGTTACAATAGCAAACCGTGTGCCAAGTTTTGTTGAAATCGATTTAGATTTTGATATAGCTCCCATATATAGATTAGACCGATTTCAAGTACATGATGTACGAAAGACCCAATGTTAGCATTGTTGTATAACCTAACCTGGTTCATATTTGGATATAGCTTCCATATATATTTTCGTCCGAATTTATGTAAACGGTGCACCAAATTCCTCATGTTGGTCAGATTGACATGCAATTTTGCACAACGTACATAATTGAGCATATAATGATGTAATTGCGTTTTGTAGAAGTACAGACATAGCCCATATATTTCCGACCGACTTCGTCTTAATTGGGCTTCAAATAGATAAACATCGAATTTTTTTACATAAACATAATTTATTTCATCCAATTTCATGTTAATGGTCCCTCAAAAATGCGACTTCTGATATAATGCATCTGTTTACTATATACCCATAGTGGTGAATGGTATAATATAGTCGGCTCGTCCGACTTTACTACTTTTCTTACGTCATTAGGTTCGGTCGGGCTAAACTTTTTATACCACCCACCATATGGCGTGCATTCGAAATTTATTAAAATGGTCGGGAACTTCATATTGTTTTAATGTGGGAAAATAAAAACTGTAATAGAAACATCAACATACCGAAAATTAAGTGTGGCTTTTGTAGGGATATGATGCAAAAATTACGAACCTATATTGAAAATTTTCTGGAAAGAGGAGAAATGTTTCTAAAACATTAAGAGTACTCAAGTAGGACGGATTCTTTATATGGGACAATGTCAAAACAAAGATCTATGTAAAAAATCTTCTGTAAATAATTATTCTACTCTACAAGACCCCGGAATGGCAAATTAAAATTACTTCATATGGAGAATGTGGCAAAAACCTTCGAATTTCGATAAATAGGACAGTATTACATATGTCTAAGCCCAGACCTAAACTGTTTATTTTCTAAATATCTGTGTGTCGGCCTTCAAAAAACCGCAATTACAATTACAAAACGTGTCCAAGGTCCCCAAAATGGGAGATTTTATACCAAACAAGAATCCAAAAAATGAAGTGTCTTTCCATCCGCAAAAACCTTCAAATATTTTTTGGAGAACCAACATGTTTAAATTCTTGTTCTGATTAAAATTCTATGTAAATTTAGTCAAGTTCCGTTGAACTTACTATAGATATGACAATATTTCTATTACTCATTGAAAGTTTAGTATTCTAAATAAGATATATCGGTTTAGGTTCTGGTGTAGCTCCCATAAGGCCTTTGCTGTAGGATCCCCACAATATTCGGTATCTTGAAGGGTTCACCCGTCCTTTTCCCAGCAAATCTCTCCTTGGTATGTCTCCTGACAGACATTTTAGATTATAGGTCCATGTTGTCATACTGCCCTATATATATATTAGTCCCGACCGGTTTTCTGAATTTTAATTTAACAACTAATGTTTTGGTGTAGTCCAAAGATGGACCATGTAATTTTTGGACTTCAGTGTTCTAATGCCTTTTCCACAAATGGCCAAAATGTAAGTCTAATGCGATGTTTGCACAACGTATTATTTTAAGACCATTGACCAATATTGACCATTTTCTTCAAAGATATATTTTTCCTCTGAAATCCCGAAAAATCCCCTCCTAGAAAAATTAAATATGTAATGTAAATGATTCGTAATTGTATTACCCTCATTGTATATGCACCTCGGTGGCGCATCATTATTACAAGGTGTTACCAATTAGTAAAACACTCCACCTTAAAGAGGATGGCATAAAAACAAAGGTGATTGCATAAAATTATTTAAATTAATTTTTTCTTGCGCCAGTTAATGGCAAAACAATTTTCCACCTGCCGGAAGATTCGTTCATTCGTTGACTTCATTACTACCCTCCATTTCGATGTGATTACCACCCAAAGAATCTAGACGTAGGCTAAAAACCCACACGGAAAAAGAACTGCAGTGCATGTGTGTGCGTGGCTGTGGCATTTCCTTACGGCCATTAGTGTTGTTGGCGATGGTGTCCAATCAGACCATGCATTTCATCAGTCAACCTTTTTTTGTAGCCAAGGGGAAAAATGTTATGCGTCAGTGCATCGTAACATTTTTACGCACTTTTGTATGCAAAAACTGAGACAACTAGCGCGAAAGCGAAAAAGGGTTTGCAGCGATACCAATCATCTTACATTCATTCAACGCCAATGAAACTATGTTAAACAGTGGTTACAGTTGTAGGGCCAGTAGAATTTTTGGATGTAATAAATGTGAAGTGGTTACATACCAAAATTCCAAGGAGAGAAAATACTTTAGTTGGATATGAACAGGTAGGCTTTAATAAATCCATGCTGGATGTATAAGGGGTTAACCTTGTTTACCCACATAAATTCTACCCAATATTCAATTTACCTCCCAAAATCTCCTCCCATTGCAAACACTGTTCGCCAACGATTCATACTTTCCGATCAACGCATTTTGATGCGGCGTACAATGTTGGCGTGACAGTTGTTGTTGATGAATTGCTGGAAAGCTGTTTTGTGCGTTTTCCACCTTATTCCTTAACCCATTCCCCCAATTCTCTTCTGTCCATCCAAACGGAAAATGAAATTCATAAAGTTAAGTGTTTTTAGTGACGAATTGTTGACGCCAGTTAATTTCAAAAGACAAAACCAAAGAATGCCGTGGAATCGACAAGCTACAATTCAATAGTTCCATTCCCAACCAATGTACCTTTACACTCCCCTAACTTTGTTGTAATTTGCAACATGGGCGAGTGAATACTTTTGTTTGGGTGTTTTCGTTTTTGTATTCCAACTGTCAAAATGACAGTTTACCTTCATATGTTTTCATAGCCTCGACGCGTCGTACAACAGTACCGTACGCATGCATACCAACCCTGTTCTTCGTACGGTTTCGAGCAATCCATTTATCTTGGCGGTTCATCGTCAGGAATCAAGTGTTGCCATGTGTTGCAATGTGACTTCTTCGTCTGCGTGGACACCGTCGTCGTTTGCCTTTGCGGTGTAATGAATTAGAAAAATGTGTTGAAGTGATCAATCTTCGTGGCATGTCAGGCACGTCTCACTGCTGTGACTTTTTTCTTCTGTGTTCGCATGAGCAAACTTTTCATAATTGTTTGTGAAGAGGTCATCGCTCCGATCAATAACTTAAGAGAATAACTTTTTTCGCTTTTGTAAACTTCTCCAAATAAGCGGAACAAACAACATCAAGTGTTATTTGCAAAAAAAGGATACATCTATTAATTTGGAATAAAATTACCATTAGTGAAGTAAATTAACATAGGGTACAGGTGAATGTTTGGGGGGACATCAAGTGCATGTGTTTCGAGCAAAAAAGATTAATTAATTATAATGTAAAAGTTATATCCATATCCACGAAACCCAATATAAATTCCAATTGATAAGGTCTATATCCATGTTCATCCGACCTTAAGGAATATATAACAAGTGAAAAAAGCATTATGTTCGGCCGGGTCGAACTTTGGATACCCTCCACCATAGGTATACTGACAGTTGCTTGAAATTGCAGTTTTAACCCCACACTGAACTTCCGATGTAAACAAAAATGTGTGGGATATTTACATAGGGCAAATTACAAATAAGTGAACCTCCGCAAACAAGTATATATATAATCCTGTACTGCCACTTATAAGACTTTTTTCTTGTTGTACAGGAAAACATGAATTAACATAATAAAAAAGAATTGTTCTGTGCTGAATGCTGGACTGCTTAAAATTTAATCTCAATCAGACACCCATTTATTATTGTGTGTACATGAATAGGTCGAAATTATATATGGAAGCTATGCTATATCTAAATCTGAACCGATTTCAAGGAAACTTGAGGAGATTAATTTATAATTCCTTCTGTACGTTGTGTCAATCGGCCTAGATATGGGTCTTTAGTGAACTATTTGCTTAAAATCGGACGAAAATATATATAGGAGCTATATGCAAATCTGAATAAATTTCCAGAGAACTTGACACACGAAAGGCTATACTAAATTCAGTACTTTGTACAAAATTTTGTAGCAATCGTCCAAACTTTGGGTCTTAAGTGCACAATTTACAAATTTCTAAATCTCAATTGATTTTCACCAATTTCAATAGGATTCTTGGGTCCTTGGGCGAAATAAATGCGCTGTACCAAATTTCATCCAAATCGGCTTATTAATGCGACCTGACATTGTTTACAATTTAACGTCAAGAAGTCAAATTATTTTTAGCTCCTGGGCGATGTTACGACTGCTAACATGCCGGTCAACTTCGATCATTTCTCCGATTTTATCGAAATTTTCAACGACCGGCTTACCTGTGCGAGGTGGATCTTCCTGTGCGAGGTGGATCTTCTCAAAAATTCCTGAACGAAATCTACGAAACCAAAATTGCGCATAATTGGCTGTTACAGTATCGGAACCATAAACACCATTCACAAATAATGGATTTATTTTTCCCCAACCTAATATAGATGTTCGTCACAAACTACAATCGCATCAAATGGATAATATGGTCGGAAATATTTCGCTTCCTACATAGTTATCCACAGATCCACTCTTAGATATTTTTCATAAAATTGTATGATTTCTTTAAAATCTTCACATTAAATTATCGATAATATTTTATCTATTTTTTCATTTTCCAGAAATCTGCTCATATTTACAATTAGTTCGTCCAATGGGACAAATAATGTAGTTACCCTATTCCTTCTAACCAATCATGCTGCTCGACCCATGTGTTTCAGAACGTGAAAGTAGTCGCTTGAAAAATTTATTTTCTTTTTTTCTCGAAATATTCTACATAAAGTACCAGACCTCTTTGGATTTTATTAAGAATGAGCAAATGTCTAAAATTGTGGAAAATATTCTTTGAATTTCTCGAATATTCGAAGGTGCATTTAAACTTAATTTTAAAATGTGAATGAACAATGAATGTATACCTCAGAAATTAATTCTGATTTAATAATGACCTACACTCCACTATAATTGCCTAACATGTTAGACGCACCGTCATAGCCTTGACATGTTGGATCCAAACCCAACCTGATTACTGCGTTTATTATGCCGAAATTATGTCGAAATTCTTTTCCTTAATACTTCTAATTTACGTTGAAAACATTATTTGACTTTTTTTGATACCTTGTCAAAAATTGTATACCCATATAGTTTCATCCACTAAAACAGAAAAGAATACAGCACTTTTAATTAATTATACAGCACTATAATTAATGATTGGTATTGAAAACCTCTTTTTTAAAAAGAAGCTAAAGTCAGCAAATATCGTTGTTCTAAATTTTACTGTCTTTTTATTCGTATATAGAAATCGGTATAAGGTGGTTTTAAATGGGGTTGGTTTACATCACTACATATTCATAATAGGGCATCACTTTGATAGTTAAAGGCCTGTTGTGCGTTCTATAAAAAAGTAAAGTTAGAAAAAAAACATCTTGAAATTCGTCTATTAATTCTGTGATCTAAGTGAAGAAGTCCTTCAGTATTTTCCATTCGATTATTTGGTGAATAGTATACTTTCCCAAGAATTGGGTTCGAAGACTTGCAAAAGCTGGGCAGCAGCGTCATCGTTGTGCCACTAAAGTAGCAATTTTGAAAGTTTTTTCGGCCTGCCACTTTTTTATTTTGATATCAAAATTGCCACTTTTTGAAATTTTGTGCAACTTCTTCCTACATTTTGCGTCATTGTTTTAAAATGCTCGTACACGAATATATTTATAAAGGAAATATTCACGTGGTCCGTTTTTATACCCTTCATCACTCTTTGGTACAGGTCTATCTCGTTTCTCGTTTATGTTTTTGAGCATATCTTTGTAACATGCAAAAGGAAACGAGATAGACACATGGTTCCTTTTGAGTCGATTTATGCATGTCCGTCCGTCCGTCTGTCCATGTTAAATTGTAAACAAAGTAGAGGTCACATTTTTGATTCGAGTTGAATGGAATTTTGAAAATTTGGGAAAATTCGGTTCAGATTTAGATATAGCTCCCATATATATTTTGGTCCGATTTTATGTAAATAGTGCACCAAAGTCCCTATATTATCCTTCGATGTGCACGAAATTTGGCACAGCGTTCTGTATTAAGTCCAGAACGGTGTGTGTAAAATTTCGTGAAAATCTCCCATATATATATTTTCGTCCGATTTTAGGTGCACTAAAATCCCTACATATCCTTCGATTTGCACGAAATTTAACCGCGTACTGAATTAAGTATAGAACGATATATGTTAAATTTCGTGAAAATCGGTTCAGATTCAGATGTAGCTTTCAGATATATTTTCGTCCTATTTTATGTAAATGGTGCACCAAACTCCATATATCTTCTTCGATTTGCAAGAATCCTATATATTCTTTGATTTGCACGACATTTGCCACAGCGTACTGAATTAAGTCTAAAACGATGTGTGTTAAATTTCGTGAAAATTTAGGTCCTATTTAATGTAAATTGTGCACTAAAGTCCCTATATATCCTTCGATTTGCAAGAAATTTGGATTTATAATTAAATGAAGAACTCAAAATGTGGCCGAATACACAACAAATTGTGAAACATGTGTAACCTAACATGTGACAAGTTTCGATGAAATCGGTTTAGATTTCGATATTTTGCTTTAAATTTATTTACATAATTTTGTCATAATTTTGTCTTAGTAAGTCGGACGGGACCGACTATATGATACCCTTCACCACTTTGTGTATATTCAACAGATGGAATCCTAACAGACGTCGCATTTTTTAAGGGTCATTAACATGAAATTAAACATGTCATTCTGCAACTAAATTTTGGTCAGATCAACTCTATATCTATATAGGATTTCATCTGTTGAATATACACAAAGTGCCGAAGGGTATCATATAGTCGGTCCCGTCCGACTTTACTACTTTCCTTACTGGTTCAATTAGTTTTATTGAAATTGTCTATTAGAATTTTTACATTTACATTCTGTGTGGTACGGAAAGTATTTTTGTAACACAAATGAAGGTATCATTAATCATCCGAATAGGACGCAATTTGTCCAAATTGTTGGGAATCGGTTAAGATATAGGTAGAGCTCCCGTATACAAGATGGGGCGCCTAAGATTGTTTCCCAATTGAGACGAAATTTTCCATTGGGTATCGAATAGAGTCTACAATAACTTTTCATGGGATACCGGCTTGGGATGAGATTAATGTGGATTTTGTTAAAATCGTCTCAAATATTGAAATACTTGAACAAAAGCCTTAGCTTTTGTCCGATTTTAAAATTTTTAAGTACCGTCCATATATAATTTAATCAGATTCCATGTTAATATGTAACAAAATTGTGTGCCACTTTTGCAAAAGATTTGTGCCACTTTTTTTTAAAAAAAAATGATACTTTCTGTGATACTTTTCGAAAAATATCAGCGGTGCCGCTGCTGGGCAGTGACATAGGAAATGTTCTACATTTATAGCCTACGGCGATTCTACAGAAATTCCAGCATATGTGGTCTTTGTCGACCCGTAGGTGCATTTAAGCTTCCTCTCTAGGATGATTCCCAGATATTTAACTTTATTTGATATGACTATCACTATGTTCACGATCTTCATATTGCCATATTTATGTCGTTCTGGTGAAAAGACACATCTCTGCCTTGTCCGAATTCAGGTTCAGGCCCTTCTGCAAAACAAATTAATGTTGTCTGCATATTATGCACTGGTTCAAATCCCTCTTCGATAAAGTTCATTTAGGGAGACAGAATAACTCACTGTAGTGCTCCTTGCTCTACATTGTCCCTTGTAATTATTTCTTGAAGGGTCCAGTTTATCCATCTATTTCATAGAATAAGACTGACCCAGTCTACGATTAACTAACCAATACGAAAGGCTTCTAAGGATCTATTTGTTTAGAGAAAATGTTCTCATAAGTTCATCAATTAAATAATTTAGGTTGCAATGTCCTCTTTTGTTCACTGATGATCTATGATTTCTTGGTACACATGTTACCAATTCCGGGAGAAACCATTAGAAAATACTCTATTGTATGTTTTTTTCAATAAATCGAATGAAACCTTTCCAGCATAGCATATTTCCAATTTAAAGTGACATTGATAACCTCTAAGTGCTGTCTGTTCGACATATACAATTGAAAGAAGTTCACATGTTGTTTGGTTGTTGTTGTTGTTGGGTGAATGCTTTTGTACGGTCTTCTGTAAATTGCATGAATATAATTTGGCCATGGCTATGATAGCCATGGTAACGTTAGATTCCGTGTAATATCTGTACATTGGGTTTGGGTATCTCATATGGTTGTTGGAACGGCAGCAGCAGTGCACTTACCCTGGTTCAGTTTCAGTTGGTACACTTGACTATGTCTGGACACGTGCATTTTGTATGTGAACAAAATAAAGGAACACGGAACATGTACACTAGTTGTTGAACTATAGAAATACAGTGGTGGACAGGACAATTAGGGTGACAACAATTTCAATAGTGTTGTAGAGGAATATTTAGAATGCATACATAAGTCTGTAGAACTATATATTTATATTATGAAGCGGTCTCTTTCAACCAATGAAAAATAAATTTCCCTCCAAACTGAAGTATATAATACTTCTTCCGAATACTCGTCCCGTTTTAAACCTCATCTTTGTACGTTTTTATTAATCTTCAAACTATACTAATAACTTCGCCTCACACTGTACCATCAACATCCAACATTGCACCCATAGTCAAAAAAAAAAATCTAAAGCATCTTCGTTGCACCAGAGAGCGCAAGGAACAGGAACATGTGAAATAACAAATGAAGAAAGGACCATTGACACTTCAAATCAAAACAGTTTTCACTAAATTGAACAAATAATGGTTCGTTCATTCATACGATGTGACTCAGCTGCTGCTGCAACAGCAACTCCGGCTGTAGCTTCTGTTTAGCTCTGTCGACTACTGCAATTCCAACACA
The DNA here is from genome assembly GCF_032173495.1 of Musca vetustissima. Taxonomy (NCBI): domain Eukaryota; kingdom Metazoa; phylum Arthropoda; class Insecta; order Diptera; family Muscidae; genus Musca; species Musca vetustissima. Next base: position 10,887 of record NW_026873850.1, read on the forward strand.
CAGAGTACAGAGTGTTGGACTTAAATGGGTCTGTATATCTATCTACCCATCTATCTGTCTGTGTCTGTTTATCTTTTCGATCAGGGAACAATGATGATACGAGTATATCGTAACAAAAAGGACGGACAACAACAATATTTTTGTTGCTTTGCTTTCATTTGTATTATGTGCTCTTAGTTGAATGCTTACACGTACCGTTTGATAGGGATTTCCAAATGGGACTTCACTATGGGAATGGTGAATGTTCTATTCAATTGTTTAGAATTTTAGAGGTGGGTAATTTATTGGGTAACGGAATTATATAATATTATAACACTAACGGTGCTGACCACTAACATAGATACTGGCATGATATTGTAATGATTCAGATTGTGCCCTTTGAGAGAGGACACATACTTAGCAAATAAGTAAAAACGTCGCGTGGTCGGGTCAAACTTTTTATAACCTACACCATTTGGTGTGCATTCCAAATTACAAAAAATTATATTCTGCCTGATAGAAGGTTTTTCATTTGTGGCAATTAAAGACCAAATTACAGGCCCTTAGATTGGAAACTTTGGATAGAAACTTCCCTCGAAAATTAAGCAGTGCCTTGGAATGGAAGCCATGTAAAAATATGAACCTATATATGTATATACTTTCTGGATATAACATTCATATTCAACCACTTCTGAGTTAAAGCCTTTCAAGTACAAAATATAAAACGGATCTTTAAATATATGGGGCTATGTCTGGAAAAATGAGTTGTAGGGGAGACTGGGGTACCTTCGGCACTTTTTATTTAGAGCTCTATATTTCAGTACTTATTCAACATATATAACCAGTAAGGAAAGTAGTAAAGTCGGACGGGGTCGACTATATGATACCCTTCACCACTATGGGTATATTAAACAGGACTATTAACATGAAATTGGATGAAATATGTGATATTTATCTAAATATGAATCTATCTAGATCTATCCATAAAGTATGTAAATCGACTTCAAACAAATATAAATAGGTCATCCGTAATTCTATGCTCAATTTTGTAAGTTGTGCAAAATTTGATGTCAATCTGACTAACATGAGGGGTTTGATGCCCAATTTACTTGACATCGAAAATATATATGGAAGCTCTATCCAAATATTAAGCGATTTGAAACAAACGTGTCAAAGGTTAGGTTATAGTAATTTCAGAACCTTTTGTTCCTATCAGCCTATTGGTTCCTTGGTGTGACAATTACTTAAAATCAATCTATAATAAAAGGGAGCTATATCTAAATCTGGACCGATTTTCACGAAACAAGGCAGACATCACTCTAGGCTCAATTCAGTACGTTATGCCAAATTTCATTGAAATCGAAAGATATATAGGGACTTTGGTGCACCATTTACATGAAATCGAACGAAACTATATATGGGAGCTATATCTAAATCAGACCGATTTTCACGAAACAAGGCACACATCACTCTACGGTCAACTGAGTACGTTATGCCAAATTTCGTGCAAATCGAAAGATATATAGCGACTTTGTTGCACCATTTACATGAAATCGGACGAAACTATATATGGGAGCTATATCTAAATCTGGACCGATTTTCTCGAAACTTGGCAGACATCACTCTAGGCATAATTGGGACTTTGGGGCACCATTTACATGAAATCGGACGAAACTATATATGGGAGGTATATCTAAATCTAAACCGATTTTTTCAAAACTTGGCAGACATCACTCTAGGCTCAATTCAGTATTTATGCCAAATTTCGTGCAAATCGAAGGATATATAGGGACTTTGGTGCACCATTTACATGAAATCGGACGAAACTATATATGGGAGCTATATCTAAATCTGGACCGATTTTCATGAAATTTTGCAGACATAATTCTAGACCTAAATGATTAGGCTGTACCAAATTTCGTGCAAATCAAAAGATATATAGGGACCGTTTACATTAAATCGGTTAAATATATATATGGGAGCTATATCTAAATCTGAACCGATTTTTCCCAATTTCAATAGGGTTCGTCCTTGGGCCGAATAAGTGACCTATGCCAAATTTCATCCAATTCGGATCATAAATGCGACCTGTACTTTGTTTACAATTTAACATGCACAGACAGACGGACGGACATGCATAAATCGACTTAGAAAGTGATTCTATGCATATTCTCAAAAGGAACCATGTGTCTATCTCGTTTCCTTTTGCCTGTTACAAACATATGCACAAGGACATAATACCCTGTACCACAGTGTGGTGAAGGGTATAAATACAAAAACCCTTGAATCTAAATAAGTTTATTAGCTAGAAATTTCAAACTTTGTCGCAGTTATTTATTTCGATATTCGATACCTATGTATCAAAACTAGAGCTGTACTTTGAGAGCTTCATATCGAAAATGCGATTGCCTAAGGTGCCCCGATGCCGAAGGTGCCCGAGTCTCCCCTACACTCCAAAACCTAGAATGACAAATAACAACCACTTCGTGGGGGGAAATACAGCCAAACAGTTGTATAGACCAAAACTGTAAAACATTGATCTATATCGAAATTTTTCTGCAAAAACATTGTCACACTTCGAGAACCCGTCAAATAATATGCGGTTATACCTTCAATATATCAAACAAGTCACGGAAGCTATACCAAAACGAGGATAGATATTGTCTGTAGGAAGATTTGACACCTCATGTTTCGTGAAAATCGGTTCCGATTTAGATATAGCTCCCATATATATTTTTTCGTCTGATTTAATGTAAATGGTGCACCAAAGTCCCTATATATCTTTCGATTGGCACGAAATTTGGCACAGCGTAATGAATTAGGTCTAGAATGATGTGTGTTAAGTTACCTGAAATCGTTGAAATCGGTTCAGATTTTCCTTTAAAATTTGCGACGTATGTTAGGATTCATCTCTCGAATATACACAAAGTGGCGAAGGGTATCATATAGTCGGCCCCGTCCGACTTTACTACTCTCCGTACTGGTTTGTAATATGCCCTTATACAAATATTCCAGATATGCCAAGGTCATTCTCTATAGTATAGTTCCACGTGGGGCTGAACTTACATTTGAAGTAACTGCCAGTATACGTATGGTGGACGAAATATACTCTTTCATCCAAATATTTGTGCGACAGATATAATCATAGTGAACATTGGACGGTTAACGGTTAACGGTTAACTCCTATAAATACCTTCCCCATAAAATATCCAAATTTCGTGTTGTAAATACAATTTCAAGGGAATGGAGTGAACGAAACATTACTCATTGTTTGTTTATTAAAATGGGAACCTTCGATCTACCTATGCTGGACCTACACCTCAAAGGTTCAAACATGTATTTCAAAATTCCCAAAATGGGATGGTTATTTTATATAGGGGCTATATCATAACATTGACCTTTTTTTAATATATATCAAAAGATATAGTGATGTTCTAACGCCATCTACAGAAAATCAGGCGAAATTGCATATGAGAGCTATATTTAAATCTGAACCCATTGAAAGTAAACTTGATATAGCCAATTTATTGTGTCAGCATCAAGTGACGCCTAAAGGTCATGGCGGGCACGATAACTCAAAAGCTAATAACCCAATCGATTCCAAATTTTTACACGTTTCTCTGTGAGTGTATAGCTATCGTATGAACTAGGATAAAGCCAATCGTTAAAGATCTTCCTTATTTTTTAACTTTGTTCTTGGTCAAAAATCGGCGATTTTTCAAAAATATTTTTTCAAAGGTCCGCCATTTTGTTAATTTTAGAGTGAAGTCAATAATCCTAGTTCATACTATTGCCAGACATGTACCCTTTCTAACACCGTTGGAATTTTCGGATTCCGATGTTCCAGTGAGGAGTTATCATGCCCGCCATCAAAAATAAGGACTTTTCTTTAATTACAAAAAACAACAACAAAACAAAAACAAAAATTTTTTGTAAATTATTTTTCTTCTCTTTTAAATCTTCAAATATATATGTGCAAAGGTACAAACATTAACAAGCATTGGTATTGATTTACCAGCCCATTGGGTGGGGTTCCCTTAAGTTGGATCATTGGTGCGTTAAAAGTGTAAAATCGGACGAAATGGTATATGTCAACTATATTTTAATCCAAACCAATTTTAGCAAAAACCAATACTCGCCATTCAAGTTGGTAGCTTATCCAAAATGTTGGGTCATTTGGACAAGAATCATTTGCAAAGGAAGTTATTTTACAGATGAAACCTTTACTATCGACCAAACTTATTGATAAATGTTTACTTCGCAAACAATTATCCTCACAGTAATTGCCGCAAACTTTTTCAACATTATCCTAATGAATGAATTAATATGTTCCCATTAAGTGACAAAAACAACGATATAACCTAATATACGTACACATACATATTTCCACAGAGGTTATGTCAGTTAGCTAATGTAGCTAATGATATCCGTCCGGTTGTTGGTGCCAACTTGAAAACGCTCGAAAATATAATGTGTTTTTACTTAGTATTGCCGTAACGAACATCTTCAGATAATGAAGGGCACGCAACGGAAATTGAAGAGGACACACACGTCGTCGTCGTGCCACAAGGATGCACCAACAATAATAATAAAAGAAAA
>NW_026873851.1:0-15425 GCF_032173495.1 Musca vetustissima
CAGTGGGGACTCTTGGTAGAAAACGCCATATTGCGCAAAAACTAAAATGGATGCAGTATGGAGACCCACATCAATTGAAAGGTCTCGAAATGTACTTTCAGAATATACACACCTTATACCGAAGAAAAAACTTTGCTAAACGGATTTTCTCGATTTTCCAGTGACAATGGGGAGTCTGTGTAGAAAACGCCATGTTGTGGAAAAAAGTGGGGACTCTGTGTAGAAAACGCCATATTGCGCAAAAACTAAAATGGATGCAGTATTGATACCCACATCAATTGAAAGGTCTCGAAATGTACTTTCAGAATATACACACCATATGCCGAAAAACAAACCTTCGCCTAACGGATTTTCTCGATTTTCATTGCAAGTCTCAGTGACAGTGGGGACTCTGGGTAGAAAACGCCATATTGCGCTAAAATGGATGCAGTATTGAGACCCACATCAATTGAAAGGTCTCGAAATGTACTTTCAGAATATACACACCCTATGCCGAAAAACAAACCTTCGCCTAACGGATTTTCTCGATTTTGGTTGCAAGTCTCAGTGACAGTGGGGACTCTGGGTAGAAAACGCCATATTGCGCAAAAACTAAAATGGATGCAGTATGGAGACCCACATCAATTGAAAGGTCTCGAAATGTACTTTCAGAATATATACACCTTATACCGAAGAAAAAACTTTGCTAAACGGATTTTCTCGATTTTCCAGTGACTGTCTGTGTAGAAAACGCCATGTTGTGGAAAACAGTGGGGACTCTGTGTAGAAAACGCCATATTGCGCAAAAACTAAAATGGATGCAGTATTGATACCACATCAATTGAAAGGTCTCGAAATGTACTTTCAGAATATACACACCATATGCCGGAAAACAAACCTTCGCCTAACGGATTTTCTCGATTTTCATTGCAAGTCTCAGTGACAGTGGGGACTATGTGTAGAAAACGCCATATAGCGCAAAAACTAAAATGGATGCAGTATGAAGACCCACATCAATTGAAAGGTCTCGAAATGTACTTTCAGAATATATACACCTTATACCGAAGAAAAAACTTTGCTAAACGGATTTTCTCGATTTTCCAGTGACAATGGGGAGTCTGTGTAGAAAACGCCATGTTGTGGAAAAAAGTCAGAATATACACACCGGAAAACAAACCTTCGCCTAACGGATTTTCTCGATTTTGGTTGCAAGTCTCAGTGACAGTGGGGACTCTGTGTAGAAAACGCCATATTGCGCAAAAACTAAAATGGATGCAGTATTGATACCCACATCAATTGAAAGGTCTCGAAATGTACTTTCAGAATATACACACCATATGCCGAAAAACAAACTTCGCCTAACGGATTTTCTCGATTTTCCAGTTGCAAGTCTCAGTGACAGTGGGGACTCTGTGTAGAAAACGCCATATTGCGCAAAAACTAAAATGGATGCAGTATGGATACCCACATCAATTGAAAGGTCTCAAAATGTACTTTCAGAATATACACACCTTATACCGAAAAACAAACCTTCGCCTAACGGATTTTCTCGATTTTCATTGCAAGTCTCAGTGACAGTGGGAACTCTGGGTAGAAAACGCCATATTGCGCAAAAACTAAAATGGATGCAGTATGGAGACCCACATCAATTGAAAGGTCACTAAACGTACTTTCAGAATATATACACCTTATACCGAATAAAAAACTTTGCTAAACGGATTTTCTCGATTTTCCAGTGTGTAGAAAACGCCATGTTGTGGAAAAAAGTGGGGACTCTGTGTAGAAAACGCCATATTGCGCAAAAACTAAAATGGATGCAGTATTGATACCCACATCAATTGAAAGGTCTCAAAATGTACTGTCAGAATATACACACCCTATGCCGAAAAACAAACCTTCGCCTAACGGATTTTCTCGATTTTCATTGCAAGTCTCAGTGACAGTGGCGATTCTGTGTAGAAAACGCCATATAGCGCAAAAACTAAAATGCATGCAGTATGGAGACCCACATCAATTGAAAGGTCTCGAAATGTACTTTCAGAATATACACACCATATGCCGGAAAACAAACCTTCGCCTAACGGATTTTCTCGATTTTGGTTGCAAGTCGAGAAAATCCGTGAAAATCAGCGACAGTGGGGACTCTGGGTAGAAAACGCCATATTGCGCAAAAACTAAAATGGATGCAGTATGGAGACCCACATCAATTGAAAGGTCTCGAAATGTACTTTCAGAATATATACACCTTATACCGAATAAAAAACTTTGCTAAACGGATTTTCTCGATTTTCCAGTGACAATGGGGAGTCTGTGTAGAAAACGCCATGTTGTGAAAAAAGTGGCCGGAAAACAAACCTTCGCCTAACGGATTTTCTCGATTTTGGTTGCAAGTCTCAGTGACAGTGGGGACTCTGTGTAGAAAACGCCATATTGCGCAAAAACTAAAATGGATGCAGTATGGAGACCCACATCAATTGAAAGGTCTCGAAATGTACTTTCAGAATATATACACCTTATACCGAAGAAAAAACTTTGCTAAACGGATTTTCTCGATTTTCCAGTGACAATGGGGAGTCTGTGTAGAAAACGCCATGTTGTGGAAAAAAGTGGGGACTCTGTGTAGAAAACGCCATATTGCGCAAAAACTAAAATGGATGCAGTATTGATACCCACATCAATTGAAAGGTCTCGAAATGTACTTTCAGAATATATACACCATATGCCGTAAAACAAACCTTCGCCTAACGGATTTTCTCGATTTTGGTTGCAAGTCTCAGTGACAGTGGGGACTCTGGGTAGAAAACGCCATATTGCGCAAAAACTAAAATGGATGCAGTATGGAGACCCACATCAATTGAAAACGCCATGTTGTGGAAAAAAGTGGGGACTCTGTGTAGAAAACGCCATATTGCGCAAAAACTAAAATGGATGCAGTATGGAGACCCACATCAATTGAAAAGTCTCAAAATGTACTGTCAGAATATATACACCCTATGCCGAAAAACAAACCTTCGCCTAACGGATTTTCTCGATTTTCCTTGCAAGTCTCAGTGACAGTGGGGACTCTGTGTAGAAAACGCCATATTGCGCAAAAACTAAAATGGATGCAGTATGGAGACCCACATCAATTGAAAGGTCTCGAAATGTACTTTCAGAATATATACACCTTATACCGGAGAAAAAACTTTGCTAAACGGATTTTCTCGATTTTCCAGTGACAATGGGTTTTCATTTTCTAGAATATACACACCATATGCCGGAAAACAAACCTTCGCCTAACGGATTTTCTCGATTTTCATTGCTAGTCTCAGTGACAGTGGGGACTCTGGGTAGAAAACGCCATATTGCGCAAAAACTAAAATGGATGCAGTATGGAGACCCACATCAATTGAAAGGTCTCGAAACGTACTTTCAGAATATATACACCTTATACCGAATAAAAAACTTTGCTAAACGGATTTTCTCGATTTTCCAGTGACAATGGGGAGTCTGTGTAGAAAACGCCATGTTGTGGAAAAAAGTGGGGACTCTGTGTAGAAAACGCCATATTGCGCAAAAACTAAAATGGATGCAGTATGGAGACCCACATCAGTTGAAAGGTCTCGGAATGTACTTTCAGAATATATACACCTTATACCGAAAAACAAACTTTCGCCTAACGGACTTTCTCGATTTTCCTTGCAAGTCTCAGTGACAGTGGCGATTCTGTGTAGAAAACGCCATATAGCGCAAAAACTAAAATGGATGCAGTATGGAGACCCACATCAATTGAAAGGTCTCGAAATGTACTTTCAGAATATACACACCATATGCCGGAAAACAAACCTTCGCCTAACGGATTTTCTCGATTTTGGTTGCAAGTCTCAGTGACAGTGGGGACTCTGGGTAGAAAACGCCATATTGCGCAAAAACTAAAATGGATGCAGTATGGAGACCCACATCAATTGAAAGGTCTCGAAATGTACTTTCAGAATATATACACCTTATACCGAAGAAAAAACTTTGCTAAACGGATTTTCTCGATTTTCCAGTGACAATGGGGAGTCTGTGTAGAAAACGCCATGTTGTGGAAAAAAGTGGGGACTCTGTGTAGAAAACGCCATATTGCGCAAAAACTAAAATGGATGCAGTATGGAGACCCACATCAATTGAAAGGTCCCGAAATGTACTTTCAGAATATATACACCCTATGCCGAAAAACAAACTTTCGCCTAACGGATTTTCTCGATTTTCCTTGCAAGTCTCAGTGACAGTGGGGACTCTGTGTAGAAAACGCCATATTGCGCAAAAACTAAAATGGATGCAGTATTGAGACCCACATCAATTGAAAGGTCTCGAAATGTACTTTCAGAATATACACACCATATGCCGAAAACAAACCTTCGCCTAACGGATTTTCTCGATTTTCATTGCAAGTCTCAGTGACAGTGGGGACTCTGGGTAGAAAACGCCATATTGCGCAAAAACTAAAATGGATGCAGTATGGAGACCCACATCAATTGAAAGGTCTCGAAACGTACTTTCAGAATATATACACCTTATACCGAATAAAAAACTTTGCTAAACGGATTTTCTCGATTTTCCAGTGACAATGGGGAGTCTGTGTAGAAAACGCCATGTTGTGGAAAAAAGTGGGGACTCTGTGTAGAAAACGCCATATTGCGCAAAAACTAAAATGGATGCAGTATGGAGACCCACATCAGTTGAAAGGTCTCGGAATGTACTTTCAGAATATATACACCTTATACCGAAAAACAAACTTTCGCCTAACGGACTTTCTCGATTTTCCTTGCAAGTCTCAGTGACAGTGGCGATTCTGTGTAGAAAACGCCATATTGCGCAAAAACTAAAATGGATGCAGTATGGAGACCCACATCAATTGAAAGGTCTCGAAATGTACTTTCAGAATATATACACCATATGCCGGAAAACAAACCTTCGCCTAACGGATTTTCTCGATTTTGGTTGCAAGTCTCAGTGACAGTGGCGATTCTGTGTAGAAAACGCCATATAGCGCAAAAACTGCTATTACAAAGGAGAAAAATATCATCACCCCTCACCATACACAACATCTCATCATCATATTCACCAAAACCATAAACATCAAAAACTGCATCATCATCCACAAACAACAATACATCATAAACTCAAAGGTACGTAGTTCAGTTTCTTAATATTGAGCATACCGCGAGTGTTTTCGTTTTTTACATTTCGCTTTACACAAATAAAATTTCCATTTGTTGCTACTTATTTCGCTACGTCACGTACTGGTCGCCCTACAATTGCCTTAACGCGTGTTTCCCTAAATATACAGTCCACACATTGTCGCATATTCTTGCAATAATTTGTTTGCCAGTGATCGGTTGTGTAGTGATTATTTTTTATTTCTCACTAAAGGCTACATATACACCCCCGCATTCTCGTTAACTCCGCTAGCCAGCAGTGAGAAAAAGCACTAACAACAATACGAACACTCATCGTGCCCTTTTTCTAATCCCTTTTGTTATTCTCAAACCTACCAACAATTCGAATATCGCATCAACTCTCCTCGTTTGTTCGTTAAACACAACAATAATATTCTAATATTCCACGCGCCTTTTTATAGCGTCTGTTGGTTAACACTCAATCATACCAACAACATATCCATCTCACCAACTCTCACTGTTGGATCGTTCTCGTTGTTTTGTTGATCGTGTGATATCAACAACAAATATCATTCTCGCATTCCAGCCGCCTTGTTTAGTGTGAGCCGACTAACAAACAAACGTACCAACAAGATCTTGCTCTCCCCACACATCTCTGTTGGTTCGTTGTCGTTGGTCTGTTTGTAGTGCGTTAGCCGCTCACTCAACACTGCTTGTGTTTTATTCCCTTTTGTGCGGTATTCGTTGTTCACCACTGCACAGTGGGTCCGTATGAAAAATAGTGGATTTTTATAAATAATTTTTTAAAAAAATATTTAATAAAAATTTGTTTTTATATTTGTTGGTCTATAGTAGAATTTTGGACTTTTTAAGGAAAAGTACCCTACTTTCGGCATTTCACAAGCGCATTCAAAGCATTTATTTGTTGTTAATTAAAAACTCTTTTTGGGCAATTTTTATTGAAATTGTTGTAATTTTTTGCGAAAAAATAGATATTTACTTTTACAACAAAAATTATTTGTCTGTAAAATTATAGCATAATTTGAAATTTCGTGCACCCTACTGTCGGTAATTGCGATTTTCAAATTATTTTCGTAATTTTTGTCCCTTTTTTGGAAATTTTACCAAATTTGTTGTTTTTAGTTGTTCATATCGACTATATTTGCTCTTTTTCATAGATCCTTTTGCAAGTTTGAGTCTGTGTACCCTATATTCGGTTCTAGTCGACCTCAAATAGTAAGAATATAGATTTTTGAAATTTTTTGCTTCGCTATCGTTTGTTTTTCTATAGAATCATGTCGGTCACTCCATTGACACAATTTATTCGCGCTTCAGATAATGTGGTCAAATTTATTGCCTCATACCATATACTTAAGCCAGAGACTCATACAATTTTTAGCCTTGAAATTCAAAGTTCGGAACTTCAAGAGTTATGGTCTAAAGTCAAGGACACTTACGACAAGTGTATTGACTATTTGTTGACAATAGAGGGTACAACATCAGAGCAGATCTCTTCTGTCGATTCAAAGTATCAATCATCTAATCAAAGTTTCACTGATTGTTTGTCGGAGATCAATGAAAGGATTCACAATTTTAAGTCGGTGAAATCTCCTCCTGCACCTCCTGTCGTCCTTAATGCTAACACACCGCAAACTACTTTAGCTCCAAATCCTCAACAAATCGGTAGTGCATCTAATCGGCCTCCTCATGATTTTAATAGTTCTAGTAATAGTTTGAATAGGAATATCCCAAATTCATCAAATATGGTTCAAACCAATTTTCCTAATCCTGCCGAAGTTTCGATTTCTAATTGGAGTTTGCCACCTAGCATTTCAAATACCATGCATAATCTCAACTTACCACCGTGTGAGATTGATGAATTTCATGGAGATTTCTTGTCGTGGCCCACATTCCGGGACTTGTTCTCAGCAATATTTATTAATAACTCTCGCCTAAGTGACATTGAGAGGCTTTGTCACTTAGTTCAGAAAACAAAAGGTGAAGCTAGGGAAATTGTGTCTAAGTTTCCACTCACCCATAAAAGTTTCGCTATGGCTTGGCAGTCGTTGAAGGATACGTACGATAATAAACGTATCCTAGTGCATAACCATCTCAAGCTCCTTTTTGACCTTCCCGTCTTAGATTCTGAATCTAGTTCTAACTTGAAAATTCTACAGCGTGGTATCAACGGCTGCATTTCTGCTATGTCAGTCTATGATGTAGTTACGGATCACTGGGATCCAATTTTAGTATATATTTGTCAACAGCGTTTACCAAAATTAACTCTAGCTTTGTGGGAGCAGAGTATAAAAGACAAATCTTCGCTATCGTCGTGGGAAGACTTAAACAAATTCCTTACTGAAAGGATTCAAACTTTAGCTTGTTTACGAGACATGAGAGGTTCTCCTTCTAGTCCGATTTCGAAAAGTAAAGTTAAAACCCATGTAGCTACTTCTGTTGTTAATACTAAATCAAAGTTCACCTGCATTCTTTGTCGAAATGAATCCCATTCATTACGCTCATGTCCAAAATTTAGAACTCTTTCGTTTGAAAAAAGATTTGAAGTGGCGAAGAAACAATGTTGTTGTTTAAATTGCCTCTCTGTAGGACATTCCGTCAAAAATTGTGCCAGTATCCATAATTGTAATATTTGCAAAATTCGCCATCATACTCTGTTGCATAGGCCTACTGCTTCTCCTCCATCATCTAGGATTGGTTCTCCTCAATCATCCATACTTGGTTCTCCTATATCGTCTAGGCCTTCGAATACTATCGCGTCAAACATTGTTAGTCATCCACAAGTAGATGGCAATGTGGCATCAACTTCTACTGGCACTAGTCCTAGAGTAGTAAATAGTCAAGTGTTCCATGCAACCCAAAATCGTAATGTCTTATTGGGTACTGCTATGGTCAACATAGTTCATTTAGGAGTTTCGTACCCTGTTCGCGCTCTGATCGACCCTGGTTCAGAGGCTTCTTTCATATCTGAACACTTGCAAACTCGTCTTCAACTACCTACTCAGTCAATTTCTGCCACCATTTCCGGTGTAAATAGTTCAAACTATGCCACTTCAAAGAAAAACTGTTCAGTTCGCATCCGTTCTCTCCTCGATTCTTCTTTCATTGTTGATGTTAATACTCTCGTTATTCCAAAAATCTCTGGAAATCTTCCTTCAGTGCCCCTCCGTTCTGATCTTACTTCTTGCTTGCCCAATCTACCTTTAGCCGATGCTAACCTCTTCAACTGTAGACCTGTCGATTTGTTATTAGGGGCAGATTTGTATCCACAGATCTTGAGGGAAGGGACGCAACGAAATGTTTTGGGTTCCCTCCTAGCCCAAAACACGATATTCGGCTGGATTCTGACTGGTCCTGTGCCTTCGTCCTCAGTCCAGGTCTTTAGGACTGCGTTGGATTTTGCTGAGGATGAATCTCGCCACAGAACACTACTCCGACTTTGGGGACTTCCCTATGTTCCCAAATTGAAGCATCCTTCGCCGTCGGACATGTTCTGTGAGAGGAATTATCGTCGTTGCGTCCGGTCAAAATTCATTTAATATTCGTAATTCTCGCATACCTAGACTATCGTTGCTGACCAATCTTTCTTTGCTTTCGAACAGTTAACTCCTCCCCAAAGCTCTCATTCTCTATCGCTGTCATCGATTCAACGTCAACCAATTACATTATCGTTTCTTGCCAATTGTTTGTATTATTGCAGAATTCGTTCACGCGATTTCCATTCATGGTGGAAATCAGCCTCGTAGCCTTCTTATCCATATTTGGTTCTCTAAAATTATGCGTATTGTTATCAATCGTTTCATCCTCTTGAGGCTTCATGGTTGCTCTTTTTTGAAAAAAAAGTTACTCGAGCCATTCGATATGAAGTTATTTACGAATTCAGCGTGTCATATCGTCAAAGGTTTTGTATATGTCTTCGTCTGCTTTTAAATTAAAGCAGTTTCTGAGAAGTCATTCCTCCTTTGTGTTCTGCTTCCTTTTGGCATCTCATTCTCGTTTTTGCGTTGTCGCGTTTGTCATATGACAGAATTTGTTTTTAGTTCGCACAGAGGCTTACTTAATTCTAGATCCCTTTCGATACTGTTCAACTTGCATCGGACCATCTATCTAGTCGCTATTCCTCATTCGCCACATTAACAAATAATAGTCGATTTCCCTCTAAGTCTTATCAATAGACTTCTCTAGTTAAAAATTGTAATATTTACTTCAATCGCACAATAAAAATAAAAAAAAATCGAATTATACTTAGCCAATATGCAATTTCAATAACTCGTTGTGCTCTGCCATGAGCAAACACTTTAGGTCCAACAAGGAATTGTTCGTCGACCAGATACTAAATTAGTTGTAAATAGTAAAGAATAACTTCATCGTGTATTCTTTTTGTCAAAATAGTCGAAAAATAAAGAATCTCAAATTGAATTATATCCGCACCTGCTCAATAAAACTGAACTACTATACCTGTCGATGCATTTTATTCATAATGCAAATACTAACCTAGAATAAGTCGCGATTTAGTCTAATTCATGTTGCATTGCATTGTAGCGCTGCAAGGTGGGCGGCAATGTTTAGGTTCGATACATTGTTTACGACAATGTATATGTTCGATATGTTGTTCACCCCTTCCGTAGCATACCAATTATTATTCACATTAATTGGCCACTCATTTGAGTCAATGGGGGAATCTTCTCTGCGCTCTCTTCTAGGAGTCACATTCGCCTGGTTCGGATTGTAGGAGAGAGTATCCGCTCTTTCCTACGCTCTCTCCTAGAAGTCACATTCGCTCAGTTCGGATGCAGAGAGGACTTTCTAGTGCTACGGTCGTCGATGTGATCTCGACCTTGTTTACGCTACATTTGCTCTACACCGAAAAACAAACCTTCGCCTAACGGATTTTCTCGATTTTCATTGCAAGTCTCAGTGACAGTGGGGACTCTGTGTAGAAAACGCCATATAGCGCAAAAACTAAAATGGATGCAGTATGAAGACCCACATCAATTGAAAGGTCTCGAAACGTACTTTCAGAATATATACACCTTATACCGAATAAAAAACTTTGCTAAACGGATTTTCTCGATTTTCCAGTGACAATGGGGAGTCTGTGTAGAAAACGCCATGTTGCGCAAAAACTAAAATGGATGCAGTATGGAGACCCACATCAGTTGAAAGGTCTCGGAATGTACTTTCAGAATATATACACCTTATACCAAAAAACAAACTTTCGCCTAACGGACTTTCTCGATTTTCCTTGCAAGTCTCAGTGACAGTGGCGATTCTGTGTAGAAAACGCCATATAGCGCAAAAACTAAAATGGATGCAGTATGGAGACCCACATCAATTGAAAGGTCTCGAAATGTACTTTCAGAATATACACACCATATGCCGGAAAACAAACCTTCGCCTAACGGATTTTCTCGATTTTGGTTGCAAGTCTCAGTGACAGTGGGGACTCTGGGTAGAAAACGCCATATTGCGCAAAAACTAAAATGGATGCAGTATGGAGACCCACATCAATTGAAAGGTCTCGAAATGTACTTTCAGAATATATACACCTTATACCGAATAAAAAACTTTGCTAAACGGATTTTCTCGATTTTCCAGTGACAATGGGGAGTCTGTGTAGAAAACGCCATGTTGTGGAAAAAAGTGGGGACTCTGTGTAGAAAACGCCATAATGGATGCAGTATGGAGACCCACATCAGTTGAAAGGTCTCGGAATGTACTTTCAGAATATATACACCTTATACCGAAAAAAAAACTTTCGCCTAACGGACTTTCTCGATTTTCCTTGCAAGTCTCAGTGACAGTGGCGATTCTGTGTAGAAAACGCCATATAGCGCAAAAACTAAAAAAACTCTGTGTAGAAAACGCCATATTGCGCAAAAACTAAAATGGATGCAGTATGGAGACCCACATCAATTGAAAGGTCTCGAAATGTACTTTCAGAATATATACACCTTATACCGAAAAACAAACCTTCGCCTAACGGATTTTCTCGATTTGGTTGCAAGTCTCAGTGACAGTGGGGACTCTGTGTAGAAAACGCCATATTGCGCAAAAACTAAAATGGATGCAGTATGGAGACCCACATCAATTGAAAGGTCTCGAAATGTACTTTCAGAATATATACACCTTATACCGAAAAACAAACCTTCGCCTAACGGATTTTCTCGATTTTGGTTGCAAGTCTGTGTAGAAAACGCCAGTGACAGTGGGGACTCTGTGTAGAAAACGCCATATTGCGCAAAAACTAAAATGGATGCAGTATTGATACCCACATCAATTGAAAGGTCTCGAAATGTACTTTCAGAATATATACACCATATGCCGGAAAACAAACCTTCGCCTAACGGATTTTCTCGATTTTTGTTGCAAGTCTCAGTGACAGTGGGGACTCTGGGTAGAAAACGCCATATTGCTCAAAAACTAAAATGGATGCAGTATTGATACCCACATCAATTGAAAGGTCTCGAAATGTACTTTCAGAATATATACACCATATGCCGGAAAACAAACCTTCGCCTAACGGATTTTCTCGATTTTGGTTGCAAGTCTCAGTGACAGTGGGGACTCTGGGTAGAAAACGCCATATTGCGCAAAAACTAAAATGGATGCAGTATGGAGACCCACATCAATTGAAAGGTCTCGAAATGTACTTTCAGAATATATACACCTTATACCGAATAAAAAACTTTGCTAAACGGATTTTCTCGATTTTCCAGTGACAATGGGGAGTCTGTGTAGAAAACGCCATGTTTTTGAAAAAAGTGGGGACTCTGTGTAGAAAACGCCATATTGCGCAAAAACTAAAATGGATGCAGTATGGAGACCCACATCAATTGAAAGGTCTCGAAATGTACTTTCAGAATATATACACCTTATACCGAAAAACAAACCTTCGCCTAACGGATTTTCTCGATTTTGGTTGCAAGTCTCAGTGACAGTGGGGACTCTGTGTAGAAAACGCCATATTGCGCAAAAACTAAAATGGATGCAGTATGGAGACCCACATCAATTGAAAGGTCTCGAAATGTACTTTCAGAATATATACACCATATGCCGAAAAACAAACCTTCGCCTAACGGATTTTCTCGATTTTGGTTGCAAGTCTCAGTGACAGTGGGGACTCTGTGTAGAAAACGCCATATTGCGCAAAAACTAAAATGGATGCAGTATGGAGACCCACATCAATTGAAAGGTCTCGAAATGTACTTTCAGAATATATACACCTTATACCGAATAAAAAACTTTGCTAAACGGATTTTCTCGATTTTCCAGTGACAATGGGGAGTCTGTGTAGAAAACGCCATATTGCGCAAAAACTAAAATGGATGCAGTATGGAGACCCACATCAGTTGAAAGGTCTCGGAATGTACTTTCAGAATATATACACCTTATACCGAAAAACAAACTTTCGCCTAACGGACTTTCTCGATTTTCCTTGCAAGTCTCAGTGACAGTGGCGATTCTGTGTAGAAAACGCCATATAGCGCAAAAACTAAAATGGATGCAGTATGGAGACCCACATCAATTGAAAGGTCTCGAAATGTACTTTCAGAATATACACACCATATGCCGGAAAACAAACCTTCGCCTAACGGATTTTCTCGATTTTGGTTGCAAGTCTCAGTGACAGTGGGGACTCTGGGTAGAAAACGCCATATTGCGCAAAAACTAAAATGGATGCAGTATGGAGACCCACATCAATTGAAAGGTCTCGAAATGTACTTTCAGAATATATACACCTTATACCGAATAAAAAACTTTGCTAAACGGATTTTCTCGATTTTCCAGTGACAATGGGGAGTCTGTGTAGAAAACGCCATGTTGTGGAAAAAAGTGGGGACTCTGTGTAGAAAACGCCATATTGCGCAAAAACTAAAATGGATGCAGTATGGAGACCCACATCAGTTGAAAGGTCTCGAAAAAAAAATTTTGGTTGCAAGTCTCAGTGACAGTGGGGACTCTGTGTAGAAAACGCCATATTGCGCAAAAACTAAAATGGATGCAGTATGGAGACCCACATCAATTGAAAGGTCTCGAAATGTACTTTCAGAATATATACACCCTATGCCGAAAAACAAACTTTCGCCTAACGGACTTTCTCGATTTTTTTTTGCAAGTCTCAGTGACAGTGGGGACTCTGTGTAGAAAACGCCATATTGCGCAAAAACTAAAATGGATGCAGTATGGAGACCCACATCAATTGAAAGGTCTCAAAATGTACTTTCAGAATATATACACCTTATACCGAATAAAAAAATTTTGCTAAACGGATTTTCTCGATTTTCCAGTGACAATGGGGAGTCTGTGTAGAAAACGCCATGTTGTGAAAAAAGTGGGGACTCTGTGTAGAAAACGCCATATTGCGCAAAAACTAAAATGGATGCAGTATGGAGACCCACATCAGTTGAAAGGTCTCGGAATGTACTTTCAGAATGTACTTTCAGAATATATACACCTTATACCGAAAAACAAACCTTCGCCTAACGGATTTTCTCGATTTTCATTGCAAGTCTCAGTGACAGTGGGGACTCTGTGTAGAAAACGCCATATTGCGCAAAAACTAAAATGGATGCAGTATGAGACCCACATCAATTGAAAGGTCTCGAAACGTACTTTCAGAATATATACACCTTATACCGAAGAAAAAACTTTGCTAAACGGATTTTCTCGATTTTCCAGTGACAATGGGGAGTCTGTGTAGAAAACGCCATGTTGTGGAAAAAAGTGGGGACTCTGTGTAGAAAACGCCATATTGCGCAAAAACTAAAATGGATGCAGTATTGATACGCACATCAATTGAAAGGTCTCGAAATGTACTTTCAGAATATATACACCCTATGCCGAAAAACAAACTTTCGCCTAACGGACTTTCTCGATTTTCCTTGCAAGTCTCAGTGACAGTGGGGACTCTGTGTAGAAAACGCCATATTGCGCAAAAACTAAAATGGATGCAGTATTGATACCCACATCAATTGAAAGGTCTCGAAATGTACTTTCAGAATATACACACCATATGCCGGAAAACAAACCTTCGCCTAACGGATTTTCTCGATTTTTGTTGCAAGTCTCAGTGACAGTGGGGACTCTGGGTAGAAAACGCCATATTGCGCAAAAACTAAAATGGACGCAGTATGGAGACCCACATCAATTGAAAGGTCTCGAAACGTACTTTCAGAATATATACACCTTATACAGGACAAAAAACTTTTCTAAACGGATTTTCTCGATTTTCCAGTGACAATGGGGAGTCTGTGTAGAAAACGCCATGTTGTGGAAAAAAGTGGGGACTCTGTGTAGAAAACGCCATATTGCGCAAAAACTAAAATGGATGCAGTATGGAGACCCACATCAATTGAAAGGTCTCAAAATGTACTTTCAGAATATACACACCATATGCCGGAAAACAAACCTTTGCCTAACGGATTTTCTCGATTTTAGTGGGGACTCTGTGTAGAAAACGCCATATTGCGCAAAAACTAAAATGGATGCAGTATGGAGACCCACATCAATTGAAAGGTCTCGAAATGTACTTTCAGAATATATACACCTTATACCGAAAAACAAACTTTCGCCTAACGGATTTTCTCGATTTTCCTTGCAAGTCTCAGTGACAGTGGGGACTCTGTGTAGAAAACGCCATATTGCGCAAAAACTAAAATGGATGCAGTATGGAGACCCACATCAATTGAAAGGTCTCGAAATGTACTTTCAGAATATACACACCATATGCCGAAAAACAAACCTTCGCCTAACGGATTTTCTCGATTTTGGTTGCAAGTCTCAGTGACAGTGGGGACTCTGGGTAGAAAACGCCATATTGCGCAAAAACTAAAATGGATGCAGTATGGAGACCCACATCAATTGAAAGGTCTCGAAATGTACTTTCAGAATATATACACCTTATACCGAATAAAAAACTTTGCTAAACGGATTTTCTCGATTTTCCAGTGACAATGGGGAGTCTGTGTAGAAAACGCCATGTTGTGAAAAAAGTGGGGACTCTGTGTAGAAAACGCCATATTGCGCAAAAACTAAAATGGATGCAGTATGGAGACCCACATCAGTTGAAAGGTCTCGGAATGTACTTTCAGAATATATACACCTTATACCGAAAAACAAACCTTCGCCTAACGGATTTTCTCGATTTTCATTGCAAGTCTCAGTGACAGTGGGGACTCTGTGTAGAAAACGCCATATAGCGCAAAAACTAAAATGGATGCAGTATTGAGACCCACATAAATTAAAAAAACTAAAATGGATGCAGTATGAAGACCCACATCA
>NW_026873852.1:0-15542 GCF_032173495.1 Musca vetustissima
CAAAGTGGATCATAAATGCGACCTCTACTTTGTTCACAAAAATACATGGACAGACGTACGGAGGGACATGCATACTTCAGCTGAGAAAGTAATTCAATAAATATTATTTGAGGTATGTCGGGATATTTCAGTTTATCCTTAACCGGAAATGTCAAATAACTCCCACATCGTTTGAAAATGAGGCTTGTAAATTGAAAATAATTAACGATAATGCCAAAAAATTACGCAATGACATATTTTATTCTACATAACTGATATTTCATGAAAAAATAACTGACATTTCATTTCATTTCTACGAACCTTAGAAATACATCTACGGAAAAATTTCAGAACCTTATGAAGTCTTATGGGGTTTCAATATAAATAGTTTTTATATCCTCCACCATAGTATGGAGGGTATATTAATGTTATCATTCCGTTTGTAACACATCGAAATATTCATTTCCGACCCTATAAAGTATATATATTCTTGATCAGGGTAAAATTCTAAGACGATCTAGCCATGTCCGTCCGTCCGTGCGTCTGTCCGTCTGTTGTAATCACGCTATCTTCTGAAGGAATTGAGATAGGGTACTGAAATTTTGCATAGGGTTGTCTTTTGTCTGCAGGCAGGTCAAGTTCGAAGATGGGATATATCGGTCCACGTTTAGGCATAGCTCCCATATAAGGGTACCCCCAATTTTCGGTATTTTGGATTTCTTGAGCACGTTTTTCAACCGAATTCGCTGAAATTTGGTATATTGAGTCGTAGCCCACATATAACGGTACCCTCTAATTTACAGTATTTTGGGGATTTTGATCGTAGTTTTCAACCGAATAGGCTGTAAGTGGCTGTTCTTATTGGGTAGCAAATCTCTCCACTAAAAATTATAAACATAGGTCCATTTTTTCTGGTAGTCCCCATATAAGGGTACCCCCAAATGTCGGTATTTTGGTGTTCTTGAGCAAGTTTTTCAAGCGAATTTAACCCCCTTTTTATACCATTTAACCCCCTTTTTATACCCTTCACCACTCTGTGGTACAGGGTATTATGTCTTTGTGCATATGTTTGTAACAGGCAAAAATAATCGAGATAGACCCATGGTTCCTTTTGAGAATATGCATAGAATCACTTTCTAAGTCGATTTATGCATGTTCGTCCGTCCGTCTGTCTGTCTGTGCATGTTAAATTGTAAACAAAGTACAGGTCACATTTATGATCCGAATTAGATGAAATTTGGCATAGGTCACTTATTCGGCCCAAGGACGGACCCTATTGAAATTGGGAAAAATTGTTTCAGATTTAGATATAGCTCCCATATATATATTATATATATATATATAACCGATTTAATGTACCAAAGTCCCTATATATCTTTCGATTTGGACGAAATTTGGTACAGCCTAATCATTTAGGTCTAGAATGATGTCTGCCAAGTTTCGTGAAAATCGGTCCAGATTTAGATGTAGCTCCCATATATGGTTTCGTCCGATTTTATGTAAATGGTGCCCCAAAGTCCCTATATATCTTTCGATTTGCACGAAATATGCCAAATTTCGTGCAAATCGCAAAAACTCGTACTGAATTGAGCCTTGAATGATGTCTGTCAAGTTTCATGAAAATCGGTCCAGATTTAGATATAGCTCCCATATATAGTTTCGTCCGATTTCATGTAAATGGTGCCCCAAAGTCCCTATATATCTTTCGATTTGCACGAAATTTGGCATAACGTACTGAATTGAGCCTAGAATGATGCCTGCAAAGTTTCGTGAAAATCGGTCCAGATTTAGGTATAGCTCCCATATATAGTTTCGTCCGATTTCATGTAAATGGTGCCCAAAGTTCCTATATATCCTTAGATTTGCACGAAATTCGGCATAACGTACTGAATTGAGCCTAGAATGATGTCTGCCAACTTTCGAGAAAATCGGTCCAAATTTAGACATAGCTCCCATATATAGTTTCGTCCGATTTCATGTATATCTTTCGATTTGCACGAAATTTGGCATAACGTACTGAATTGAGCCTAGAATGATGTCTGCCAAGTTTCGTGATAATCGGTCCATATTTAGATATAGCTCCCATATATAGTTTCGTCCGATTTCATGTAAATGGTGCCCCAAAGCCCCTATATATCTTTCGATTTGCACGAAATTTGGCATAACGTACTGAATTGAGCCTAGAATGATGTCTGCCAACTTTCGAGAAAATCGGTCGAAATTTAGATATAGCTCCCATATACAGTTTCGTCCGATTTCATGTAAATGGTGCACCAAAGTCCCTATATATCTTTCGATTTGCACGAAATTTGGCATAACGTACTTAATTTAGCCTAGAATGATGTCTGCCAAGTTTCATGAAAATCGGTCCTTATGTAGATATATCTCCCATATATAGTTTCGTCCGATTTTATGTAAATGGTGCCCAAAGTCCCTATATATCTTCCGATTTGCACGAAATTTGGTACAGCCTAATTATTTAGGTCTAGAATGATGTCAGCCAAGTTTCGTGAGAATCGGTGCAGATTTAGATATAGCTCTCATATATAGTTTCGTCCGATTTCTTGTAAATGGTGCTCCAAAGTCCCTATATATCTTTCGATTGTTTCGTCCGAATTTTGCATAACGTACTGACGTGAGCCTAGAGTGATGTCTGTCAAGTTTCGAGAAAATCGGTCCAGATTTCTATATAGCTCCCACATATAGTTTCGTCCGATTTCATGTAAATGGTGCACCAAAGTCGCTATATATCTTCGATTTGCACGAAATTTAGCATAACGTACTGAATTGAGCATAGAGTGATGTCTGCCTTGTTTTGTGAAAATCGGTCCAGATTTAGATATAGCTCCCTTTTATTATAGATTGATTTTAAGTAATTGACCCACCAAGGAACCAATAGGCTGATGGGAACAAAACGTTCTGAAATTAGTATAACCTAACCTGTGGCAAGTTTGTTTGAAATCGCTTAATATTTGGTTAGGGCTTCCAATATATATATATTTCCGCCCGATTTCAAGTAAATTGGACATCAAACTCCTCATGTTAGTCAGATTGACATCAAATTTTGCACATCGTACAAAATTGAGCATAGAATAACGTAGTTGCGTTTTCTAGAAGTACAGACATAGCCCAACGGATGACCTATTTATATTTGTTTGAAGTCGATTTACATACTTTATGGATAGATCTAGGTAGATTCACATTTAGATAAATACCACATATTTTTTTTCATCCAATTTCATGCTAATAGTCCTGTTAAATATACCCATAGTGGTGAAGGGTATCATATAGTCGGCCCCGTCCGACTATACTGCTCCGCTCACTGGTTTATATTGGAATAGTTATGCAATTTGTTCTGCGTTTTGGGTTTGGTTCTAAGACTTTGTTGTAATCATATCACCTGCGGAGGATATCGAGATAAAAAACTAGAGCGTAAGGTTCGATAATGAACTATATATGAACTATAACCCGTATTTACCTGCGGAGGATATCGAGATAAAAAAGTAGAACGTAAGGTTCGATAATGAACTATATATGAACTATAAATCGTATTTAGACCTAGCCCTTGTGTGGGAGCTACCAGAAGGAGTGGACCGATATTCCCAATCTTCGAACTTGAACTACGTTTGAAAGAAATAATGAGATGGCCAAAGTTTGGATGAAATCAAAATTTTCTGAAACAAATTTGGTCCAAAGAAACATGGGGTCTAGAACCATTTTAACCGTGTCAAAGTGTATACACTCTCATTATCCATAAAGATGTGGGTATAATTGTCCATTAAAAATTTCTGAAATTTGTTTTATAGTTTACATTTTGGTTTACATAACCGGTTTGTGGAAATTTCGATATAGGTCCACTTTTTGGTAATTTTCCTATATTTTCATTTCAAGTACCTGTCAGTATATCTATGGTGGAGGGTATCCAAAGTTCGGCCCCGCCGAACTTAACTCTTTTTCACTTGTTTATATAAAAATAATTATATGATTTTTCCGCTTTTTGGGTTTGGTTCTAATCATTTCACCTGCGAAGGATATCGAGGGGCTTAGGCTTAGCCTAGCCCCTGTGTGGGAAAGGCATGGACCGATATTCCCCAAATTCGGCCTTGAACTAAGTTTGGAAGAAATAATAAGATGGGATAAAATCAAATTTTTCTGAAACGGATTTGGTCCAAAGAAACATGGGGTCTAGAACCAACATTTCGATGAGGCATATTTTCAACGTGTGAAAGTGTATACACACTAATTAGCCATAAGGCTTATTGCTTACATAATCGGTTTGTAGAAATGTCGATATAGGTAAATTGTTTGGTATGTTCCCCATATATTTTAATTTCAAGTACCTACCAGTATAACTATGGTGAAGGGTATCCAAAGTTCGGCCCGGCCGAACTTAACGCTTTTTCACTTGTTTTTTTTATAAATTGGAATTTTTTAAATTGCAAATTTCGAGATTAAATCGACATGAGAATATAGCAAATATGCTGAAAATTACAAACATAATCGGCCCAATCGTCAAAATGTGGGAGAAAATGTAGGAGTAACATTTTTGGAATATGGCATCTCTTTTTAATCAACTGTGGGTATTTTTCATACTTTGTGTACCCTTATTTGTTTGCGCAAATTTCAAGTGTTTGTGTTGTATGAAATAATTAAAAAGAAATAAAGAATTTGTATGTGAGATATTTTGAGAGGAAAAACGCAAATTGAACTTTTTTATGATGCCTACTTTTTCTCCTTTCTCCCTTTAATTCCGATTGCGGAAAAGGGAGAAGAAAGAAATTCCGCACGGAATTATTTTTGACGATTGTGCTGAATATATTCATGGGGGAGACTGCACATGACGATTGCATTTTGTGGCATTTATATCTGTTTTTCTCCCTCCATCCTTTTGCTCGTTTTATTTTAATGACGGTTCATTTCACATGCACAAGCAGAAGATGCACTCGGGCAAGTGTCAGAATAAGAAAACACTTTGTAAAGTGCTTGATGCCGTTGGCATTTAGATTGATGCCGCCAACTATTTTGAGCAATCCACTACTGGTAAATCGTGATAAAAAAGGAAATGTGATAACAATTTTAAATCATTTATGGTAGTAGCGTTTACTGTTCAGTTAAGTGCTTGGGAGGACTTTAAATTCGGAAAAATAATATTATGAAACCTTCCGCCATAAGGTAAAGTTTACTTTAAATTTTGTTGTTCATAAAATTAGAATAAAATTCTATATAGATTTAGCCGATATCAATGGGCATCTCAATAGATTGTGTTTTAAAATGTTGGAAATGAACTATATGGAAGGGGTTGTTATTTGGTATCGTGGCATCGTATTTTATCAGGCGAAAACTATCTATGCAGGTTTGTTTCATCATATGTCTATATATGTTTATAGCCCCATAAAATGTGAGCTCTTTATCGTTACAGTGCTGCCAGGGTATTTAATGCAATAATAAATAAGAAAATGTTTGAACAACGTAGCCGTATACGAAGCACTAGACATTTGGAGGATAGGTGCCTAGTACGGTACAGTAGGGTGAACCTTTCTGTGACCTCTGAAATGATAAAAACTAATTTAAACATGTGAGATTGATGGGAAATAATGTATATACACCAGAAGCCCTAGAAAGGTCCCTTTTTGACAAGGAAGCCTGGCAAGGCTAAGCTGAGTTTTGCAAAATCTCATAAAGCCTGGTCACTAGAAAAGTGGTGTAACATAATATGGAAAATAAAACAAAAAGTGTCTTAAATGTTCGAATTACCCAAACATGGAATACCAACTTCAATACACAGCCAAAACTGTAAAGGATGCAGGATTGAGTATAAAGACTTGGGTCTATTTTTCAGATAATGGCGTAGGGCCAATCCATATGGTTATTGTGTATGTTAATATCTTAAAAACCAGTGAGCGGAGCAGTATAGTCGGACGGCGCCGACCATACGATACCCTACACAACTTCCATGAAAATCTAACTTTTTGTGGTTCTATATTCTGAGATTGGGCAATATTTCGCAATCTTTGCACACTTTTGACTGGCTAGAGGTCAGCATATGTTACTAATAATCAGTACAGCCCTCTAATTACTTGTCCAGATTCCCTTCACCGTGGGTTGTGTTGTGATGTTCGACTTTCGACTCGAAAAGTACAAATAATTAAATTTTCGGTCGACTTAATCCGAAAAGTTATTATCTGATCATCACCTAACATTTTAGGCGTTGTCCTTGACCATAACTGGAACTTCATGGAACATTTAAATGCGATAAGCGCAATATTTCCGCGTAAGCACCGTTGAATATTTTAAAGTGTAACTCCCGCATCCGAGTACCTACGACAACATAATTGGTATCAATTTAAAGGTCAACCATTCCTCTCGAATATACTCTCAACTTCTCGGGTCTATGTCCTTCAGTGGTAAATATATACGCTATAGAATACAAATTTTGTAATTTTTCACACAAAAGTTAGGGTCCATTTGACCCGCTAAATATTGAAATATCTTCATCAAAACAGGCATGCTTATTCTTTGACCCGAGCCCCTTCTCCATGCAAAAATTCGCGTTGTTTGGGTCATAATTGCGGCGTCTGGAGCGACCAGAAAATAAGACAAAAATATAGTTTTTGGTCTATTTCATCCACTAAATATTAACCGATCTTTTCCAAAAACAATAGGGGTCTTCATTGGCCAGAATCCATCCTACATGCAAAATTTCGTGCAGATTGGTCCATAACTGTGGCCTGTATCGTGTTTACAATTTATAATGGACAGACG
Organism: Musca vetustissima; assembly: GCF_032173495.1. Taxonomy (NCBI): domain Eukaryota; kingdom Metazoa; phylum Arthropoda; class Insecta; order Diptera; family Muscidae; genus Musca; species Musca vetustissima. Next base: position 6,742 of record NW_026873852.1, read on the forward strand.
GACGGACGGACAAACATGTCTAGATCGACTCAGCTAGTTGAGATATGACGATCGGTATACTTAAAGGTGGGTCTAGGACCAATATTTCGCTGCGTTACAAACTTTTGGGGCTGCACAAAGCTATAATACCCTGACAACATAGTTGTGTAGGGTATAAATAGTATGCTACCATATGCCAGTTAGGAAATTCCCATTAAAATGACATTTCAACTGGATAACGAACCTAAACATACCAACAAACTTGCAAAGAGTGATTTGAATCCCGAATGATTAAAGTAATGCCACGGCATTCGCAGTCACCGGATCTTAATCCGATAGAAAATTTGTTGGCAGATGTAAAGCGATGTGTGGCCAATGCCAAACCAACATCAATGTTCTGTAGTTCAAGAAACATGGACCCAGATACCAGAACAGCGATATAAGGACCTTATCAACTATATCCGCGCCATTGTGAGGTTGTAATAAAAATAATTGTTTTACTCCACATTTTTGTGTTATTATCGTCTTAAGTTACTTACTACTATTTTTATGAACAGAGCAAATTTGGACAATTTCCTTTTTTTATCTTTTAATAGAAAAAATATTTTTTCTGGAATAAATGTGTTAAAAATAATAACAAGTGAAAAAGCGTTAAGTTCGATCGGGCCGAACTTTGGATACCCTCCACCATAGAAATACCGAAAAATTTTTGAAATGAGAATATAGGGAACATACATATAATTACAATTCTACCAATGGATTTTTGCAAACCAAATAGAAATTTCAGCAATATCAATGACGGTTTCCCTAAAATCTCAAAACCCTAAAATGTTGACATAGTAGGGTAAAACATGTGTGTAAAATCCTGAAAATACTCCAATTAAGAGGGCAAATTTATATGAGGCATACTAAAGCGGGACCAATATTGACAACATTGTGTAGGAATTAGGAAATACTTGTTCTTTTCATTATATAAGAGGTTATGCGTAATTAAGGGCCGATATAGCTCAAGTTCCAAGCTAATAATTTAGTTTTGAATCGCAATACCGTGCATCACACAAAATATTAAATGTGTAGGATGTTTCATATAGGACCCGCCAAAATGCGGGTCGATATAGTTCATTCTCAAACCTCACGTTCTAGTTTTTATGTCGATATCCTCCGATAGAAAAATGATTACAACATATGGCTAAATCGACTTAATCGTTTAGAATTCCATACCATGCAGGGTATGAACTAAAAATTTCGTCTACAGAATATCCCCTATTTTATGGTGGAATACAGCTATATGGGGATAACCCCAACACACGAAACAAATTAGCTAATTATTTTAATATAAACAAGTGAAAAAGCGTTAAGTTCGGCCGGGCCGAACTTTGGATACCCTCCACCATAGATATCCTGACAGGTACAAGAAATGAAAATATAGGGAGCATACCATAAAGTGGACCTATACCGACATTTCTAAAAAGGGATTATGTAAACAATAACAAAAAATGCATTAATTTTTAATGGATAATTATATACTATGGCTAATCGAAATATTGGTTCTACACCCCATGTTTCTTTGGACTAAATCCGTTACAAAAAATGTAGTTTTCATCCAAACTTTGTCCATCTTATTATTTCTTCCAATCTTAGTTCAAATTCAAATTTTTTTTATCTCGATACATATATTATTAACGCATGGTACGGTGAAACATATGTATAAAATGCTGAAAATACTCCAATTTAGAGGGCAATATTATATATGAGGCATACTAAAGCGGGACCAATATTGACAACATTGTGTAGGAATTAGCAACTACTTGGTGTTTTCATTATATAAGGGGTTAGACCTAATTAAGGGCCGATGTAGCTCAAGTTCCAAGCTAATATTTTAGTTTTGAATCTCAATACCGCCCATCACGCTAAGTATTAAATAGGTAGGATGTTTTATATAGGACCTGGTCCTAAATGCGGGTCGATACAGTTCATTCTCAAACCTCACGTTTTAGATTTTATGTCGATATCCTCCGAGAGAAAAATTATTACAACATATGGCTAAATCGACTAAATCGTTTTAGAATTCCATACTATGAGGGGTATGAAATGAAAATTTCGTCTACCGAATATCCCCCCTACTATGGTGGAATACAGCTATATGGGATAACCCCAATACACGGAAAAAATCAGCTAACTATTTTAAAATAAACAAGTGAATAAGCGGTAAGTTCGGCCGGGCCGAACTTTGGATACCCTCCACCATAGTTATATTGACAGGTACTATAAATGAAAATATAGGAAACATACCAAAAAGTGGACCTATACCGACATTTCTAAAAACGGATTATGTAAACCATAATAAAAATTTTCGAAATTTTTAAAGGATAATTATACCCTCAGCCTTATGGCTAATGAGGGTGTATACACTTTAACACGATGCAAATGTGCCTCATCGAAATTTGGACCAAATCCGTTTCAGAAAATTTAGATTTCATCCGAAGTTTGCCCATCTTATTATTTCTTCCAAGCTTAGTTCAAATTCGAAGATGGGGAATATCGGTCCACTCCTTCTGGAACCTCCAATCAGGGGCTAGGTCTATATGCGGCTATAGTTCACTACCGAACCTTACGTTCTAATTTTTTATCTCTCTATCCTCCGCAGTTGAAATGATTACAAAAGGGTCTTAGAACCAAACCCAAAACGCGCAACAAATCAGATAACTATTAATATAGGGGGTTATATGGGGACTACCCCAAAAGGGGGGCGAATATTAATAATTTTTGGTAGGGAGATTTGTTACCATATACGACTACAAAATACCAAATTGCAGCAAATTCGGTTGAAAAACGCGCTCAAGAACCCCAAAATACCGAAAATTGGGGGTACCCTTATATGGGGGCTATCCGAAAAAATTGACCTATATTTATAATTTTTTGTGGAGAGATTTTGTACCTATTAAGAACCCAATGTATTAAATTTCAGCGTATTCGGTTGAAAAACGCGCTCAAGAACCCCAAAATACCGAAAATTGGGGGTACCCTTATATAGGGACTATCCGAAAAAATGTACCTATATACATAACTTTTTTGTAGAGAGATTTGGTACCTATTAAGAACTCAAAATACTAAATTACAGCCAATTCGATGGAAAAATACGATCAAAACCCCCAAAATACTGAAAATTAGGAGGTACAGTTATATGGGGGCTACCAGAAAAAGTGGACCTATATTTATAATTTTTTGTGGAGACATTTAGTACCCAATAAGAACTCAATGTATCAATTTTCAGCGTATTCGGTTGAAAAACGAGATCAAGAACCCCAAAATACCGAAAATTGGGAGGTACTGTTATATTGGAGCTATGCCTAAACGTGGACCGATATATCCCATCTTCGAACTTGACCTGCCTGCAGACAAAAGACAACCCTATGCAAAATTTCAGCATCCTATCTCAATTCCTTCAGAAGATAGCGTGATTACAACAGACGGACGGACAGACGGACAGACGGACGGACGGACGGACGGACAGACGGACGGACGGACGGACAGACGGACGGACATGGCTAGATCGTCTTAGAATTTTACCCTGATCAAGAATATATATACTTTATAGGGTCGGAAATGAATATTTCGATGAGTTACAAACGGAATGACAAAATTAATATACCCTCCATACTATGGTAGAGGGTATAAAAAGGGGGTTATATGGGGACTACCTCTAAAGGAGGGGGGGGGAAATATTAATATTTTTTGGTAGGGAGATTTGTTACCATATACGACTACAAAATACCAAATTACAGCGAATTCGGTTGAAAACCGTGCTCAAGAACCCCAAAATACCGAAAATTGGGGGTACCTTTATATGGGGGCTATCAGAAAAAATGGACCGATGTTTATAATTTTTAGTTTAGATATTTGGCACCAAATAAGAACCCAGTGTACCAAATTTCAGCGAATTCGGTTGAAAAACGCGCTTAAGATCCCCAAAATACCGAAAATTGGGTGTACCCTTATATGGGGGCTATCAGAAAAAGTGGACCTTTGTTTATAATTTTTTGTGTAGATATTTTGTACTAAATAAGAACCAAATGTACCAAATTTCAGCGAATTCGGATGAAAAACGCGCTCAAGATCCCCAAAATACCGAAAATTGGGGGTACCCTTATATGGGGGATATCCGGAAAAATGAACCTATATTTATAATTTTTGGTGGGAACATTTGCTACCCATTAAGAACTCAAAGTAACAAATTTCGAAGAATTCGGTGGAAAAACGCACTCAAGAACTTCAAAATACCCAAAATTTGGGGGTACCCTTATATGGGGGCTATCAGAAAAAGTAGACCTATGTTTATAATTTTTCAAAATACCCAAAATTTGGGGGTACCCTTATATGGGGGCTATCAGAAAAAGTAGACCTATGTTTATAATTTTTTGCGTAGATATTTGGTACTAAATAAGAAGCAAATGTACCAAATTTCAGCGAATTTGGTTGAAAAATGCCCTCAAGATCCCCAAAATACCGAAAATTGGGGGTACCCTTATATGGGGGCTATCCGAAAAAATTAACCTATATTTATAATTTTTGGTGTGGACATTTGCTACCCAATAAGAACTCAAAGTACCAAAGTTCAGCCAATTCGGTTGTAAAACGAGATCAAGAACCTTAAAATACCGAAAATTGGGGGGTACCCTTATATGGGAGCTATGCTTAAACGTGGACCGATATATCCCATCTTCGAACTTGACCTGCCTGCAGACAAAAGACGACTCTATGCAAAATTTCGGCGATCTATCTCAATTCGTTTAGACGCTAGAGTGATTACAACAGACGGACAGACGGACATGCATAAATCGTCATAGAATTTTACGCTGATCAAGAATATATATACATCACAGAATATATATATATATATAGGGTCGGAAATGAATATTTCGATGCGTTACAAACGGAAAAACAAAACTAATATACCCTCCATACTATGGTGGAGGGAATAAAAAGGGGGTTATATGGGGACTACCCCAAAATGGGGGCGAATATTAATAATTTTTGGTAGGGAGATTTGGTACCATATACGACTACAAAATACCAATTTGCAGCAAATTCGGTTGAATAACGCGTTCAAGAACCCTAAAATACCGAAAATTGGGGGTACCCTTATATGGGGGCTATACGAAAAAATGGACCTATATTTATAATTTTTTGTGGAGAGATTTGGGACCTATTAAGAACTCAAAATACTAAATTATAGCTAATTCGGCGGAAAAATACGATCAAAATCTTCAAAATATTGAAAATTTGAAAAAATTGACCTATATTTATAATTTTTAGTGGGGAGATTTTGTACCTAATAAGAACTCAAAGTACCAAATGTCAGCGAATTCGGTTGAAAAATACGCTCAAGACCCCAAAATTGGGGGGTACCCTTATATGAGAGCTATGCCTAAACGTGGACCGATATACCCCATCTTCGAATTTGACCTGCCTGCAGATAAAAGATATGCAAAATGTTGGGGCTCTATCTCAATTCGTTTAGACGCTAGAGTGATTACAACAGACGGAAAGACGGACAGACGGACATGCTTAGATCGTCATAGAATTTTACGCTGATCAAGAATATATATACTTTATAGGGTCGGAAATGAATATTTCGATGCGTTACAAACGGAAAAACAAAACTAATATACCCTCCATACTATGGTGGAGGGTATAAAAACAAAACTAATATACCCTCCATACTACAGGGTATAAAAAGGGGGTTATATGGGGACTACCCCTAAAAAGCGGTGAATATTAATAATTTTTGGTGGGGAGATTTGTTACCATATACGACTACAAATGACCAAATTTCAGCGAAATCGGTTGAAAAACGCGCACAAGAACCTCAACATATCGAAAATTGGGGGTACCCTTATATAGGGGCTACCCGAAAAAATTGACATATATTTATAATTTTTTGTGAAGAGATTTGCTACCCCATAAGAACTCAAATTACTAATTTACAGTCAATTAGGTGAAAAAATCCGGTAAAAAAAACCCCCAAAAACTGGAAATTGGGAGGCCCCCTTATATTGGGGCTACCAGAAAAAGTGGGCCTATATTTATAATTTTTAGAGAGGAAATTTGGTACCCAATAAGAACCCCATGTACCAAATTTCAGCGAATTCGGTTGAAAACCGCGCTCAAGATCCCTAAAATACCGAATATTGGGGGGTACCCTTATATGGGGGCTACCCGAAAAAATTTACCTATATTTATAATTTTTAGTACAAAGATTTGCTACCCAATAAGAACTCAAAGTACCGAATTTCAGCCAATTGGGGAGGTACCCTTATGGATATGGGGAGGTACCCTTATATGGGGGCTACCAGAAAAAGTGGACCTATATATATATATATATATATATATAATTTTTAGTAGGGACATTTGGTACCCAATAAGAACCGAATGTACCAAATTTAAGCGAATTCGGTTGAAAAACACGCTCAAGAACCCCATAATACCGAAATTTGGGGGGGTACCGTTATATGGGAGCTATGCCTAAACGTGGACCGATATAGCCCATCATCGAACTTGACCTGCATGCAGACAAAAGACGACTCTATGCAAAATTTTGGGGCTCTATCTCAATTCGTTTAGACGCTAGAGTGATTACAACAGACAGACGGACATGCTTAGATCGTCTTAGAATTTTACGCTGATCAAGAATATATATACTTTATAGGGTCGGAAATGATTATTTCGATGCGTTACAAACGGAAAAACAACACTAATATACCCTCCACCGTAGTATGGAGGGGGTTATATGAGGACTACCCCTAAAATGGGGTGAATATTAATAATTTTTGGTAGGGCGGTTTGTTAACATATACGACTACAAAATACCAAGTTACAGCAAATTCTGTTGAAAAACTAGCTCAAAAACCCCAAAATACCGAAAATTGGGGGGTACCTTTACATGGAGGCTATCAGAAAAAGAAAGTGGACCTATATTTATAATTTTTGGTGGAGATATTTGGAACCCAATAAGAACCTAATGTACCAAATTTCAGCGAATTCGGTTGAAAAACGCGCTCAAGAACTCCAAAATACCGAAAATTTGGGGGTACCCTTATATGGGGGCTATGCGAAAAAATGGACCTATATTTATAATTTTTGGTGGGGAGATTTGCTACCTAATAGGAACTCAAAGTACCAAAATTCAGCGAATTCGGTTGAAAAACGCACTCAAGAACTTCAAAATACCGAAAATTGGGGGTACCCTTATATGGGGGCTATCAGAAAAAGTGGACCGATGTTTATATTTTTTTGTGTAGATATTTGCACTAAATAAGAACGCAATCTACCAAATTGCAGCGAATTCGGTTGAAAGACGCGCTCAAGATCTCCAAAGTACCGAAAATTGGCGGTACCATTATATGGAGGCTATCAGAAAAAGTGGACCGATGTTTATATTTTTTGTATAGATATTTGGCACTAAAAAATAACCCAATGTACCAAATTTCAGCGAATTCGGTTGAAATATGAGATCAAGAACCTCAAAATACCGAAAATTGGGGGGTACCCTTATATGGGGTACCCTTATATGGGAGCTATGCCTAAACGTGGGCCGATATATCCCATCTTCGAACTTGACCTGCCTGCAGACAAAAGACGACTCTGTGCAAACGACTTTTTTGGCGATCTATCTAAACTCGTTTAGACGCTAAGTGATTACAACAGACGGACAGACGGAGATGCATAAATCGTCTTAGAATTTTACGCTGATCAAGAATATATATTCTGTTTAATTTAGAATTGTATAAAAATACTACTTTTTATTTACCTCTGTTTTGGTCCCTAATTCTTCGTTAAAATGTATGCGCTACGGTTTATTGCAACCTTGGTTTTAGCGCCGTCTGTCTGTCTATCAATGTTAAATAGTAAACAAAGTACAGGTCGCATTTATTATCCGAATTGGATGAAAATTGGCATAGGTCACTTATTCGGCCCAAGGACGAACCCTATTGAAATTTTGTAAATCGGTTCAGATTTAGATATAGCTCCCATATATATTTAACCGATTTAATGTAAACGGTCCCTATATATCTTTCGATTTGCACGAACTTTGGTACAGCCTAATGATTTAGGTCTAGAATGATGTGTGTTAAGTTTCCTGAAAATCGGCTCAGATTTAGATATAGCTCCTATATATATTTTCATCAGATTTAATGTAAATGTGGCTCCAAAGTCCTTATATATCTTTCGATTTGCACGCAATTTAACACAGTGTACTAAATTCAGTCTAGAATGATGTGTGTCGAGTTTCGAGAAAATCGGGTCAGATTTCGATGTAGCTCCCATATATATTTTCGTCTGATTTTAGGTAAATGGGGTACCAAAGTCCCTATATATCCTTCGATTTGCACGAAATTGGGCATAGCGTACTGAACTAAGTCTTAAGTGATTTGTGTTAAGTTTTGTGAAAATCGGCCCAGATTTAGATATAGCTCCCGTATATATTCTTGTCCGATTTAATGTAAATGGTGCACCAAAGTCCCTTAATACCATTCGATTTGCACGAAATTTGGCACAGCGTAATGAATTAGGCCTAGAATGATGTGAGCTAAGTTTCGTGAAAATCGGTTCAGATTTCGATATAGCTCCCATATATTTTTTCGTCCGATTTAACGTAGAGAGTGTACCGATGTTCCTATATATCCTTCGATTTGCACGAACGTTGGAATGGGGTACTGAATTAGGTCCAGAATGATGTGTGCTAAGTTTCGTGAAAATCGGTCCAGATTTAGGTACAGCTCATATATAATTTCGACCTATTCATGTTGATTGTACACCAA
>NW_026873853.1:0-151698 GCF_032173495.1 Musca vetustissima
ATTATGTTTGTCAATTGGATATGAATATGGGTGGGATGATGGTGGTGGCGGTTTCCTTGAACCAAACATGTTATGAAGCAGAAAATTGCTATACAATCGGCAAAGCAGCAGCAACAACAACAATGGAAAAAAGCACAGAATCAAATTGAGGCAAATGTTAATCTTCTCCTCTTCAATGCATAAATATTTATTTAAAAACAAAAGGAATTTACATATATATTTACGATAAAATGTGAGAGTATTGGAGTGTGAGTGTGTGTGTGTGTGTATGCATGTATATATTATGGTTATTTAACGAAAATTGTCATAACTTTAACAGTCAATGGATCGATAAAATGGGACTTGTTATTATTATTTTATACATTTTTATTTTGTACCATTCGACAATGATGTAAAAACAAATAAAGATGGGATTTGCAATTCGCTTTCATTTTCGTAACAGTAATGAATATTTTGACTGTAGCAATCCAATAAATATTTATATTATGTAAACATTATGTCGGAGGGAATCAGGGAGTTATCAATTAGTATTGATATCTTATTTAAAGAGCTTAAAGAGCTTTAAAGAGGAAGATGTGTACGCTCAAATGAAATAATAAAGGAGAATAGTATATCATTTTGAATTAGTTGAATTGTGATACTTTATCACTTTTCATTTGACTTCAAAATATCAACTAAGATTCACAACTAAATATAATTAACTTACAAAAACTCAAAACTGTATGTATGTACAGGGTATTGTATATTTGTGCATATGTTTGTACCAAGCAAAAGGAAACGAGATGGACATTTGTTTACTTTTGAGAATATTCATAGAATCACTTTCTGAGTCGATTCATGCATGTTCGTCCGCCTGTCAGTCTGCCTGTCTGTCCATGTTAAATTGTAAACAAAGTACATCACATTTATGATCCGAATGAGATGAAATTTGGAACAGACAACTTATTTGGCCCAAGGACGAACGCTACACGTTATTTAGCCTAATAACAAACCCTATTTGAAGAAATCCGCTTTAGATTTAAATATAGCTGTCATAGGTACATAGGTTTATGTACAGATTGTCATATGTAAATTTTTGCTGAAATCGGTTCAGATTTAGATATAGCTCCCTTATATATATCCGATGGACACAATATTGCGGATACCGCATTGAATTTGCCCTACAGTGGCGTTTGTTAAGTTTTGTGGCAATGGTTTTAGATTTAGTTATAGGTAGTACAAAATGAAAAAATTCGCTGTTGCAAACATAAATTTACTGTGAAAAAATTTCATTTCGGGGGGGCCCGGGACGCCCCCTGCGTACGTCCCTGGTTCCCATATAAATTTTCATCCGATTTTATGTAAATGATGAGTCTGGAAAAGTGTGTGAAGCTTTATTGAAATCGGAACAGATATACATATACCTGTCATATATACATTCGTCCGATTTTATGCAAATGTGGCGCCAAACTCCCTAGGCATTGCCAGGTTGTGACAAAATTGTACACGAAATTTTGATTTATGGGTTGACTACATGATAACCTTCACCACTTTGGGTATATTGTATCCTTACAATTGCATGCCAATTGAAGGGACATATGGGAAATTACAAAAATCTTTTAAATTCCTTGAAGCAATGTTATAACTCGCGAAATATGAACATATTGCATATAATTTAAATTCAATTCTTGTCAAAATCTTAAAATATTGGTAATAAATAATAAGTTGCGTGGAAGCTGTGATGGTGGAAATGTAAAAAAATGGGTGAAAATGTGTTGAAGCCAAGGAGTTTTTTTGTGTTCGTTCCCGATTTGTGGCTAAACTACACAACGCACGCACATGTGATCAGTGACTAAGTTGCAGAATACCCCATGGACAAAACACTGCATCCACCCAAAATGGATGCTGACATTTTGAAGCCGGATTTTCCGTGTTTTTTTTTGTTTTTTTGAATTTTTCTTATAATTAGGATGCGCATCCAGATAATGGACTAAACTAATTATAGGATTGTAGAACTCGTGATTTTGCTTCGTTTAGTGCACATCTCATGAATGTGCTCACCGTAGCTTCTTTGCAATTGGGTTCCAAAGACGACAATTTGGTGCGTAATTTTTTATACAAAACATACTTTTTTAGTCTAAAATTAAGAAAGTCCATTCAAATTCCGTAGAACCCCGCGTGATTTTAGTTTTTTTTTACGTGTCGGATCTAATGAGCCCATCTATGTTCAATTCCGTCCAATAAAACGGCGGATATAGGTACTTTGAATGTGGGAAAAACTGCAAAAACTTATTTTGAACAAATTCGCGTAAATAATCGCGTTTTCTTCGAATTAATTTTACATGCATTTATGCTTGTATTGTCAAATTCGCGAATCAGTGTGGAAATAGGTCACAAAAACATCGCTACGCGAATAATATGCGTATTTTATCCAAAATTGATTGTGGAGGCACATCCGCGTTTCTTACCCGTTCCTTTTAAAATAGGTGTCCTTTTGCGTATTTTCACAGGAGATTACTGAAATCGGATGCGCATAAAAATCGTATGCACGTTGCTCGATTTTTAGCCATTTTTAGGGTTATTGCATAGTAAAGTGCATCGAGCGGCATACCTTGACCGCTAAATTAAACATCGAAAAATTCATAATTATTGAAAGACATTGATTCGGTTTATACGAAAACCGCATGCGCATCAACTGATTTCAACTAATACGCGAATTGCATGCTTTTAAATATTGATAATTTTTATGTATTGTAACTGCATTATATTTAGTCTTTTTACAGTCGAAACTGTTATCAGATGAATATACCGATACTTAACAATAATCTATATGAATTTGAGGAAAAAGCGTCGCATATTTTAGAAGATTAAGGCAAAACCGCATTCCCTTAATCATACTAAATAAAAAAATCGAAAATTCAAAAAACATTTCGATTTATTAAAAAATTAATTTATTTTATTTTTAGATATCTTCATGCTTCTATTTGTTTTTCGCGACAATTTAACCGTAAATCAATGTGATTTGACAAGTATGCAAAGAAAACAAATGTGTTTAACCATTTGTGAAGAAATTCGCGAATTATAACAAGTAGGAATTAATTTAATTTATATTTGGAATACAAGATTTAAAATCGCTATAACTTTTGTGCGCAGCATCCGAATTTGTGAACGCGAACAGATTTCGAATCAGCATATTTTTCCTAACATATGTACCAAAAATCATGAATGTCACAAAAAAATTTTTCAAAATTTTTTTTTATGGAATTTTCAAAGAATTTTGCAATTTCCCATATGTATTTTTGATTAAGTTAATTTCATTCGGGCATATTTAGAGTCGTCTGCGTAACATGGGACACATTTATGGAAAACGATTTAAAGCAAAATTAATATACGCTATTCGGTAGGCCGAACTGTTAAAAATTTAATTTAAATCAGACACCCGTTCGAAATACATATGGAAGCTATGGGTGCATCTGTACCAATTTCAACAAAACGCAACAACGTCATTCAAGTCTCAATTTGATACGTTGTGCAAAATTTCGTATTAATCGAATAAACATTAGGAATTTGGTGCGACATTAACGTAAAATCGGACGAATATATATGTATATGTGGGAGCTATATCGAAATCTGAACCGATTTTTCCGAAACTTACCACACATCGTTCTAGACTCAATTCTTTGCCACATTTTGTGCAAATCAAATATGGGAGCTATCTCTATATGGGAGCTATCTCTAAATCTGAACCGATTTTCACGAAATTTAACCCACATCGTTTTAGACCTTATTTAGTAGGCTATGTCAAATTTCGTGCAAATCGAAGGATGTATAGGGACTTTGGTACACCATTTACCTTAAATTGGACAAAAAATATATATGGGAGCTATATCTAAATCTGAACCGATTTTTCCCAATTTCAAAAGGGTTTGTCCTTGGGCCGAATAAAGGAGCTGTGCCCAATTTCATTCAATTCGAATAAAAAATGCGATCTGTACTTTGTTTACAATTTAACATGGAAAGACGGACATGCATAAATCGACTTAAAAAGTGATTCTATGCATATTCTCAAAAGGAACCATGTGTCTATCTCGTTTCCTTTTGCCTGTTACAAACATATGCACAAATACATAATACCCTGTACCACAGTATGGTGAATGGTATAAAAATACATACATATGTGCACATACAATTGGTTCATTTTTGAGACCTTAACTAAACCATGTCGAAAGTCATGCAATCCAACGGGGTTTTAAGAAAAGTTGTTTATTTTGCCTTTGACTTTCTTCCTGTCATATATTGTTGCTCAAATAAATAGCAAGTTCCAAATCCAATGCGAAAATTATATAAAATAACAACACATACAACATACTTTTTAAAATAACAGAATAACTAAATGCACTCATATTTCGAATGGTCTTGTACATATCTATTTTGTACTGCACACAGTCAAACAAAAAAACTAACATTTCCAATCATTTTGGATTACTTAAAAATCTCCCTAGCTTTTTTCATTTTATTTCATTTTGTATTATAAATTATAGTATTCGTAAAACTATGCATACATTATTTCTATATTTTTTGGAATTGTATATGAATGTAAAATAATTTCATAGAAATCTGTAAAATGATTCAGATTTTTGCTGCTGTATTCAACTCTTAAAATATACTTGAAATTTGTATTGAAATTACATTGCATATCTCATTTAAATTCCATTTACAACAAAAATTCCATTTTATATTCAATGTAATCACGCATTCTGATGTTGTGCTGTGCTGTGCTGTAATGTTCAGTGCAGTGCAATTCAGTGTAGGGCAGATACTTTAGCTTCGAGTTTCCAGATGCCCGTGCATTGAATTTGACTGGCATGCGTTTTAACCCATTTCACCTTAATGAACTCCATAGAAAAACACCATAAAGAATTATCGCTGTGCAGGTGAGTGTGTGTTCGGCATGATTGTGTATGTTTGTATTGTAATGCTGCTGCTCCGTTCATTTTCAACTCATGTTCGCTCATACGTTGTAGCTGCATCATAATTTGCCATAATGAGAAACCCCTGCAAAGTTTTCACATCCTTTCGATGTTTTCTCAAACTATTTTCTAAATAAAAACAAAGTTATGGAGTTTGCAACCGGTGTATGTGTGCGTGTGTGGGTTTTAAAAATATTGGTTGGAAATTCGGATGTGTGTATGTGGTGATGATGGTGGTTGCAAGTTCCTGTCAAATAAAGTTGGTACAATGTATGACTGGTTTCCACACTTTAAAAAATTATGTTTTTAATAAAGTTTTTTTTCTGTGCTTCATAAATGAAGGGAAAAAGAACGAACTTTTGTGATAGAGAATGTTGGTATGTAAAAATATATATATTTCCTAGAAACATTGCAGAAATTAAATAACAAATTATTAATAATATTTCTTGGGATTGCGTGTGAACATAAAAGTTTATTTCTGGCTGCAATGATTAATAACACTATGCAACAAAATTGGGGTCATGGTCTGGGGCCTGGGGTAGACCATTTCTTATGAGAACACTGGCGAGTAGAACAAATTTGCAATAAGTCAACTTTTGTTTTTTGGTTTGCAAGTTATTTTAGGCATGACAATTGATTGAGGAATATTTTTATAAAAATTATCCTCCTTCTATCTCGAGTCTTTGAACGTATTTTCATCCTTATTTTCTTGAACCGTGAACTAAATACTACAAGGCAATATATTTGAACATACGAAAATTTCGTTCTAAAGTCTTCAAGAAATCGAAGTGTCAGATTTATCAGTAATATTAAACATAAGTATATCTCATTATGGCAAAACGACTATGGTTTAGGCTATTAAAATCATAGTTGCAGATTAAGCCACATTTAGACAATATTATCCATTGAATCCCTAATAATTGTCATTATTCCCTCTCTTTTATCCTTTTTTATATCCTTGCTATCAATGTTACAACTAAAACATAGTAACAGTGTTAAAAGTTCATAAATCTCTTCTAATGTTTTTACTTCGCATTTAGGGATAATAATATCCAACATTCTCCTCATATTCTTTCGCAAATTATAAAGGTTACAAAGTTTACTAAATATGATGAACCACAAGCCACAGAACCACAAAATGTCTTGTGTTGTAATAGAAAATTGTTGAAGGTGTGATAGAAAAATTCTTCGTCTTGTTTACACTTTTGTGGGGGTAATTATGAAACTATGCTTATGAAATAAAACAGGACCTTCCATTGTTATAGCAGGGCCTATATTTCATTGTTTGTAAATTGTTTTATATATGGCTAGAGATAATTCTCAAGATCTAGTCGAACAGGGTCGACTACTTTGGGTACATACAAGAGATACTCCGTTTGTCTTGGGTGTACTATTTTAATGAAATCGAACAAAATTATATATGAGAGCTATGTATAAATCATGATAGATTTGAAGTAAGCTTGGAACGTGTCATTCGGTTTACAGTAATATAGCGGTTTACAGTAATGATCCGATTTAACGAAAATTTAACACACGTCATTTCAGACTCATTTCGGAACAGTGTGCAAACTTTCGTCTCAATCGAATAAACATTGGATATAAATAAAATGAGGAGTCTCCCTATTTTCAGTTAATTTTCGCAGGGATTTTCCACCGAATTGGCTATAATATGTAACCCGAAATGAGTTATAACTTTATAATCCAAATTCTTCTCAAAATTTTTTTCAATAAAAATCCAAGCTTTTTTCCTAGCCCTACCCCAACTTTCCACACTGTGTTTTACAATGACTTTGTCTCCACCTTTTAAAGTAATTCTGAATACACACCACATGGTGGATGGCAGAAAAATCGTGCCGGCCGAATTTTTTATTTAATATCAAAATAACATAATTTAATGGAAAGCCCTGTATATAAAATGGCGCAATTGGGAATTAATTTTATCAAATGTTTTTCAGTTAATACGTTATCCTGAACATTAAAAATGTGAACGGCACTTTAAAAATTCAAAATCGTCAAGGAACTTAACATAGTTTCTTATTGCCAAGGCCCATTAGCACAGAGCCTGCATAATATTTACTCCTTTCTATTTACTCATAAATAAGCTCTGATGTAAAAAACAAAAAATAATAATGCAAGATGTTATGATGCACTTCATATACCCTTGATAAAAAATGTCTTAACACATATACATATTTGCACAGATACACACACACATCCATACATATGCTTTATGTTTGTGTAATTGTTTTCGTAGCTGTCTTGTTTTATGGCAGTGTATGCCACAAAGTGAATGCATTTGAGGCTTTATGGAAGGTTTGAATGCATGTTAACATATGTTGGAGGTGAAATGGTCTATATGTATAAGATAGTACACATATCTAGGTATATATCATATGGAACTACTATATGTTTTATACCGTTCTCTGTGTAAGTATGTTCATAAATTGTATTTCCATGGTAAGGTAACTTAATTTATATATTATGAAAATTATTACACAAAACACTTTTATTTGTTACTGTAATGTATTTTGTGTTTTTTGTTGCTTTTGTTACAACAAAATGTTCTAAAATGTTAATATATGACTATGTAGATCTACCACATAATGTAGGTAATTGCATACAAAGTGATGGAAATTGAATAGGAGGTTGGAAGGACTATTATGAATATATATTCTAAAAGTAAAACATTAATGTTAGCTATCTCTAACATTCAGTTTAGTACACCATCATAGAATAAATAATGACAAAATTTTATCTTACTACTACTGCTCTCAATATTGGCAAAAAATGATATATTAATCGAATCCCGACAAAAATAAAATATTTATGTATTATTTTGTTTTGTTTTTGTTTTCTATATTCGTAATAGAAAACATAATTGGTTCAAAGAAATATGTATTTAATCTCTAACAAAGAAATAATTGATTCTTGCCAATCTCCCTAACAACAATTTACTAAGGCATAGCCCTCAAATGAAATATAAAGGGTATAACATTCGGCCTCACCAAACTAAAGGCCCCCATTCTCAATTTTAGATGATTTATGATTTTCAACCGGCTGGCAACAGGATGTGCATTACATTGCAACGTAATGCACGTCTTCGATGCATTGAAGACTTGTAACTTTGTATATATGTACTTGAAAGCTTAAAGGATAAGAAAATGAGTTGACATAATTTTGTTGTTTTGTAGTTGTTAACGAAAAGTCCCTCTTTTCGACGGCGGGCATAATTTCCGATCACTGGAACATACAACGGCTTTTGAAAGAGTATATGTCTGTCTTTGGTATAAAGTAAAGCTATTAACTTCGCACACATATAGATTGCCCGATTTTAGGTAAGTGGTGCACTTAAGCCCCTGTAAATATTTCGGTTTGCACGAATTTTGGAATAGCGTACTAAATTAATTCTAAACCCAGTAAGGAAAGTAGTAAAGTATGTGTCTTTACAGATGTCGTCTTTTCGAAGGAACATTGACATGGAATTGAACGAACATAAAAATGCGATCTCTATCTATAAGTCCACTGTTTAAAATGTAATATCCATCAATCACCCATTGATTATTTGCTTTATAATCAACATGAATAGGTCGAAATTATATATGGAAGCTATGCTATATCTAAATCTGAACCAATTTCAAGGAAACTTGCCCGAGATACGTACAAGTACGTTTTGTCAATCGGCCTAGCTATGGGCCATTTACTTAAAATCGGGCGAAAGTACATATAGGAGCTATATGTAAATCTGAACCAATTTCAAGAAAACTTGACACAGGAAAGTTATAGTAACTTCAGTATTTTGTCCAAAATTGTGTGCGGGTCGGCCAATCTTTGGTTCTTTAGGGCACAATAAATCGGACGAAAATATATCTTGGAGTTATATCTAAATCTGAACCGATTTTCAAGAAACTTAGCACACATCATTCTGGACCCAATTCAATACCCTATGCCAAATTTCGCAAAAATCAAAAAATATATAGGACTTTGGAGACACATTTACCTAAAATCGGACGAAAATATTTGTTTGAGCTATATATAAATCTGACCCGATTTTTTCGAAACTTAGCACACATCATTGCAAACTTAATTTAGTACGCTGTGCCAAATTTCATGCAAATCGAAAGGGGAGCTATATCTAAATCGAAACCGATTTTCTAGAAATATGGCACACATCATTCTGCACCTATGTCAGTACTCTATGCCAAATTTCATGCAAATCGAATGATATATGGGGACTTTGGTGCACCATTAGGTTCGTCCTTGGGCCAAATAAGTGAAATCGAAATCGGATTATAAATGCGACCTGTACTTTGTTTACAATTTAACATCGACTCAGAAAGTGATTCTATGCATATTCTCAAAAGGAACCATGGGTCAATCTCGATTCCTTTTGCCTGTTACAAACATATGCACAAAGACATAATGTACCACAGTGTGGTGAAGGGTATAAACATCTAAATAAATACTATTCGGCCTCAAAATAACGAATAAAGGTGGAACACTATAAAATTACAACCAAGTTGGTTGAAACGCGCGCCCAAACTCGCCAAAATTCCGAAATTTAGGATGAACAGTTTTATGGGGCTACCCTAAAAAGGAGACCAATATTTATAATTTTTAGTAGGAAGATGTTCTTCGCACAAACAAAAAAAAAACGGATGACAGTTGATTTCGTTAAAAAGCGCGCCCAATAGCTTTAAAATACCGAATATTGGGGGGTACCGTAATATGTGGGTTATTCAAAAAATGTACCGATATTATTACAACCAATTCAACCTTAAAAAAGGGAAGAGGTATGAGAAGAAGTGACCAATGTATGTGAAACATTGCATAGCTATATCATTAATATTGCGAGGGCTGACGGAAAAACTATATACAGTGTGTTCGACATCTGATGCCAATCGGACGGTGATAGTGTTTAATTAAATCGGAGTTCATATTTAATTAAAATCTATATCCGAATCAATTTAAAACAAACATGACATGTGTCATCTCGTGACAATAAGGGCGTGTGCTTGCCAAATTCCCGCCAAGGTTTATCGCTTTTTTAAAATCCGTGTTAATATTTACTATGAATAAAATCTGATCACTTATTAAAGTATTCGCCATAATGAGATCTGGTAATGGCAGCAATTTTAGACGGAACATAATTTAGAATTTGTGCTAAGAGCACGCTAAAGTAAGAAAGGACAAACAAATTTACAAATATTATATTCTTGTCTGATATATTGGACAAAACACAAATAGGGATCATTCGGTTTGATTGAAGTCAACATAGAATAAGCTGCAAGCAAGGAAAAAAAGCGAATAGAAAAGAAAATTTTGTTACATCATAATTTAAACATATTACCTATAACAAAATTTTAACATCCAGCAAGTTTTTAATGCTCATACGTCATAGATCAAATTTATATCTTATTTACAAAACAAGTAGCCAACCAAATTAAAATCGAAAATATTTTTTATTAATTCCCTTCCCACATCAACATATTACATTAATATCCTCTTCCCACTGAATTCGCAAAACAAATCTTGTTTATCGGATTTGCATTCATGTTGCGAAATGCATAAATCTCTGTGGACTTAAGGATAACAAAAGAATTGAAATCTAACCAAATTACAAACAACCAGTTCTCCGAGTGACGCACTGGTTAGTTGTTCATATCTGTGGCTATACGACTCCAAAAAAGAGTTGATTCAAAATATTGTCTTTTTTCCCTTTGACTTCAGTTCTTATGGCTCTTATGATTGTTGAGATTTCTCAGTATTTGTCGTTTCATTTGGTTTGTGCGTGTGTTCGTGTTAGCCGTGGATGTTGTGCCAGGGAATTGAAGACTACACCAAAGTTGAATAGTTTTAGCCACATAGTTTTTCTGGGGTTTTCTCGTTGTTGCTACAGTGGTGGTGGTGGTAATACGTTTTTTGTCAAATTTTCCTGCAGAATTTATGAAGGTGTTAGTTACAGTGGAAAGTGAGAAGAAAGCCACGTAGAAAAACAAAAACAACATAGAACACACAAGAAGTAAGTGTCAAGTCCTTTGTGACTTGACGCTGGTGGTTGTGCTAACACATTTCTATGTGACCAATATAGTTTGTGGCAACTTGGGATGTAGTTGTCATTTGCTTGCTTGCTAGCTTTTTATGTGTTCAAAAGCCGGTAAAACGTAATTTTTCTTTGCACGTCCGCAGTCGCCCAGAATAGCAACATGTTCTGTGGCATTTGGGCATTTTGTTTATGCAATGGCAGCTGGACGGATAGAAGCAATGTTAAGCAATCATTCGGAGTGGTGAAAGAAAAAAGGCTCGTTTAAGGTGAAAAAGAAGGAAAAAGAAGTGACGGTTGTTGCATGAGTGTAAGTACGTGCGTGTGTGTGTTTTCCACCAGCCAAAGAGGTTCCTTGCCATTTCCTTTTGCGTGTTTCCTTCTACAAGTTTATTTGGCTTGTGGCAACTATTAGGCATACGGATACGTGACAAATTCGTGAAATAGAAACGTAACACAAACAACACCCACAGCTTCAGATGTACGAAAAATTTTCAGATTCTGTTTTGTGATGATTACTTGCTTGCAGCTTGTACAGTGTTTTATTCCTCCTTGAAACTCTTTTTAGGGAATAAGATGAGGAACTTGTAAGCTTTTCATAAATCAAAAGAAAAAATACCATTTTTTCCAAATATATTTTTCACTATCCAAGAATTCGGAATACGAAATGATATCCTCTTAGTTTGGAAAAATCGCGGCCAAATGAGAATACCAAATAAGATCCACTTTGGTTGAAAAGCATTTTAGGCACGCTTTACAACCAAAGTGGCACTAATTTGGTATTCCCATTGGATGGAGGTACTGTCATATGGCGGCTATCATAACTTTTGTTTTTCTAAATTTTTCGGAGAAATCCGAAAAGCGGGCAGGTGAAGACGGTCACTGTGTCCTAAGACAATTCGAGCTTTAAAATATCGGCTAATCGGCTTTTAAATAACCTGAAATTGATATGCCATTCGTGTACAGCCCTGTCTCTCACCCAATGACTTCTTCATATTCCCTCATCCCGGACATGTGAACAAATCCTTGTTTTTTAAGTGTTTAAATTGAAGTAGAAAAATTATTCCAAATTACCTTAAAGTATAACTAGTAACTCAAACATTTTAGTAAAATCCAATAGGCCATTCGAGGGTTAGATTGTTCTATCATACATTTTTCACTATAATCTGTATTTTCAAACACTGTGCCACACAAAAATTATTGTTCATTTGCTTTGTCGAACGAGAATTGTTCATGCCAAGTTATTGGTGTTTCTATTACCAACTTGCATATCAAGTGGTGAACGCATTTTATTTCCATTCCAACTTTGTAATACACTAACACTCTTAGCCACAAATCTGCCCACACTTCTACATATTCTCACGTCGCAATACGGATGTTGGGAAATTGCACGGACTGATGCATTTATTGTGGCTTCGATTTTGCTACAATTTGGTGTCAGTTTGATTGTGGCTTTTGTAATGTTAGAGATCACCTAAACGGGTTTTTTGGCAGGCAATGTTGCAGGAGTGGATACGAAAATAATAAATTTTGATTAAATATAGTTTTTTACCAGGTGATAAATTACAGTTGAAACGTGAGGCTATTCACTAACACAGTGAATAGCCTCACATTTCATATTTTCCAACCACTCTTCAGTAACAATTTCCCCAGAGAAGTGGGGAGTGAAAGGTTTTTTCAACAAATATGAATCAAAATGAAAAAATAGATCACACGAGAAAATGTTATCATCGGTTCTCTTTTGGTGCCACATACGTTCAAAGTGAATTAAAAGTTTGCAATTTTTTTCTTTTTCCTATGTCCTTTTGTACCAGTGCTGGTAAACTTTGTTACAATTTCCCTACCACATTCTGAATGCAATCAACTTCTATTGTTCCAAGGACATCTTATAGAAATAACAAGTGAATAAGCGATAAGTTCGGCCGGGCCGAACTTTGGATACCCTCCACCATAGATATACCTACAGGTACTAGAAATGAAAATATAGGGAACATACCAAAGAGTGGACCTATACCGACATTTCTATGTAAACTAATACAAATTTCAGAAATTTTTAATGGATAATTATAGCCTCAGCCTTACTGCTAATGAGGGTGTATACGCTTTAACACCGTGAAAATGTGCCTCATCGAAATATTGGTTCTACACCCCGTTTCTTTGGACCAAATCTGTTTCAGAAAATTTAGATTTCATCCAAACTTTGCTCATCTTATTATTTCTTCCAAACTTAGTTCAAAATCAAAGATGGGGAATATCGGTCCACTCCTTCTGGTACCTCCCACACAGGGGCCAGGTCTAAATACGGGTTATAGTTCATTATGGATCCATATGTTCTCGTTTTTTATCTCGATATCCTCCGCTGGTGATATGATTACAACAGAGTTTTAGAACCCAACCCAAAACGCGGAACAAATTGCATAACTATTTTAATATAAACAAATTTAATATACCCTCCATACTATGGTGGAGGGTATAAAAAAAGGGGTTATATGGGGACTACCCCAAAAAGGGGGTGCATATTAAAATTTTTTTGTAGGGAAATTTGTTACCATATTCGACCACAAAATACCAAATTTCAGCGAATTCGGTTGAAACACGTGCTCAAGAACCTCAAAATAGGGAAATTTGGGGGTACCCTTAAATGGGGGCTACCAGAAAAATTGGACCTATATTTATAATTTTTAGTGGAGATATTTGGCACCCAATAAGAACCAAATGTACCAAATTTCAGCAAGTTCGGTTGAAAAACGCGCTCAAGAGCCCCAAAATACCGACATTTGTGGGGTACCCTTAAATGGGGGCTACCAGAAAAAATGGACCTATATTTATAATTTTCAGTGGAGAGATTTGGCACCCAATAAGAACCAAATGTACCAAATTTCAGCGAGTTCGGTTGACAAACGCGCTTAAGAGCCCCAAAATACCGACATTTGGGGGGTACCCTCATATGGGGGCTACCAGAAAAAAATTGACCTATATTTGTAATTTTTAGTGGAGAGATTTGGTACCCTATAAGAACTCAAAGTACTAAATTACAGACAATTCGGTTGAAAACTACGATCAAAACCCCCAAAATACTGAAAATTAATGGGTACCGTTATATGGGGGCTACCAGAAATAATGGACCTATATGTATAATTTTTTGTGGAGAAATTGGGTACCCAATAAGAACTCAATATACCAAATTTCAGCGAATTCGGTTGAAAACCCGCTCAAGAACCCCAAAATACCGAAAATTGGTGGAGTACGCTTATATGGGAGCTTTGCCTAAACGTGGACCGATATACCCCATCTTCGAACTTGACCTGCCTGCAGACAAAAGACGACTAGAGTGATTACAACAGACGGACAGACGGACATGCTTAGAACGTCTTAGAATTTTACGCTGATCAAGAAAATATATATACTTTATAGGGTCGGAAATGATTATTTCGATGAGTTACAAACGGAAAAACAAAACTAATATACCCTCCATACTATGGTGGAGGGTATAAAAACATAAAAAATTACGTCCGTTTCACTTATGTCTTCGCATAGTTTTACTGATCAAGGAAAATGCGAAATACCGCAGAGTTATGATGTGAATATCTCAAAACAAGTAAAAACGTGGTTACATTCTGCCGGGCCGAACTTTTTATGATTTGGATTATTAGTGTGACTTTTTGATAAAAAAAAATTTCGTTTTCCTATCTTTTACAGGGGAGAAAAGCTCTCGATTAAATAGAGTAAAAGTGACTACTTTGTGTTCGTTTAAATAAATATAAATATCCGAATGGGTCCGACGCAAGGTCTGTAAGAGTCGTCGAATAATCATATTCACGTCCTATCTTAAGATTGTGAAATTCGGCACTAAGAAAAAGTAAGTGATTCTATCCATATCCTCAAAAGTAACTGTGGGTTTACCGAGACATAATACATTGTGTGGTGTACGGTATAATTAAAAAAAACACTTGAGATTAATACGGTGAACCGACCTTTTGTTTATCCGAAGAATGAATTAGATATAGACAACGCAGAAATCGAAAGTCTTGTATATTTAAAGCCGTTTGTGAATTTTATCTCAAGAGATAAAAGCCGGAGGCTCTCAACTTTTTTAACACGGACAGATTAGTTTAACAGTTAAAATGTTATTTTAACTCCGAAAATCTGTGAGTGTCTGCGGAAATGTCCGTATACTAAGGAACATGTGTCAAATATTGATAATACTTACCACTTTCAAATACCAAAATAAGTCCTTCCCATCCTGTATTTTTTATTCACCTTGAGGTGGACGAGAAACTGTTATGGGACCTACATCATGAAAAAGAATGTTTTTCACCTTACAAGGATTACAAATTTAACTCACCTCGCGCCATCGTTCTTTTAAAAGAACCTATCTTAGTTACCTCAGTAAATTACTATAAATTATATTATTTTATCTCTATATGGGAAATTACAAAAATCTTTTAAATTCCTTGAAGCTGAGGTTTGCAAGGTTATAACTCGCGAAATATGAACATATTGCATATAATTTAAATTCAATTCTATAAAATGAAGTGTTCTTGTCAAAATCTTGAAATATTGGTAATAAATAATAAGTTGCGTGGAAGCTGTGATGGTGGTAATGTAAAAAAATGGGTGAAAATGTGTTGAAGCCAACGAGTTTTTTTGTGTTCGTTCCCGATTTGTGGCTAAACTACACAACGCACACACATGTGATCAGTGACTAAGTTGCAGAATACCCCATGGACAATATGGTTCTAATGTATGATTTTTCGATATAATCACTGCATCCACCCAAAATGGATGCTGACATTTTGAAGCCGGATTTTCGGTGTTTTTTGAATTTTTCTTATAATTAGGATGCGCATCCAGACAATAGAATAAACTAATTATAGGATCGTAGAACTCGTGATTCTGCTTCGTTTAGTGTATATCTCATGAATGTGCTCACTGTAGCTTCTTTGCAATTGGGTTCCAAAGACGAAAATTTAGTGCGTAAATTTTTATAAAAAACATATTTTTTTAGTCTAAAATTAAGAAAGTCCATTCAAATTCCGTGGAACCCCGCGTGGTTTTAGTTTTTTTACGTGCCGGATCTAATGAGCCCACGGCAGGACCGATGTGCCTGCCATTATGTGGGAAATACCATAAAGTGATACTATACCGACAGTTTACAGAGAAGTTCCTTATCCTACAAGAAATACCGAATAAAAGGCAATGTATACGGTATTTGTTACTACGTTCAAAGTACATAAAATCGTTCTATGCCAAAATATGGACAAATATAATTAAACCTCATTACAATAATGGTGAGCCAATTTTTTACATTATAAAACCACACATGACATATATCCCACACTATATCTGAATCATTGGCTGAAACTTGAACGTACTCTAAATAGGAAATAAAACCGTCTTTATTTTTGAAAAATGTCAATACGTATACATAGGATATACCAAAATGTCCATTACAAATACCTCAACAATTTAGCTAGCTATGGAAGGTATTATTGTCAATTTATTATATTCAGGAAGTATATATATAAATATGAATCCTACATGGAGACAACTGCGCATTAGATGCTCTAGGTGTCTATCTTATATGTGCCTTTATGGGTCCTCAAATATATTATTCATGATGTGATTGTTCTTCGATTGTTTTATTTGCAGTGGGAAGATATTTACCAAAGAAAATTTTGAGAAAAACATAAAAAGTCGGAGATTGGAGTAATTTAACACACACCTTTTATAGGATTTTTTAATCGTATGTGATCAAAATAGGAATAGTAATTATCTTTTGAGATAAGAGTAGTTGGATCAAAACTTAACCTTCTACTTAAAAAAGTTTGGTGGCATAAATTCTGACGTGTTTTAATATTTAACAATAACAATATTACTTAATATACTAGAGTATCAGTAAATGAGGGTTTACCGTCATGAGGAAAAAATATGCATAATATTTTTTGATTGTGGAAATTTGACGTACAATTTTGGTAAATAGGGTCTGAAATATATATTTCCATGAATTCGTTAATTTTGACCAACCCCATATTGATGCAATTCTGATAAGGCAAAACAACGTTTGCCGGGTCTGCTAGTCTATATATAAAAATGGAGCAAGAAAAATGTATACTAACTCATCAATTGAGAACGGCTGGACCGATTTGATTCAAAGTTTCTTTCAATTGTCGGTAATTACAGTAGGAAGGTTTTTATGAAAGAAAATTTTGAGAAAAATCCGCGAAAATCTTGCAAAAATTATTTTAAAGAAACGGCTGGACCGATTTGACTTAAAGTTTCTGTTAGTAATCTGTAATTGAAGTGGAAAGGTTTTAAAAAAAGAACATTTTGAGAAAAAACCTCGAAAATGTTGCAAAATATATTTTGAAAAATATTAGCATTTCCACACATTTTATATCAAACCTTTATGGTTTCATCATCTTCGTAGTTCTTTTTGGACTTATTTTGGGCAAAAATGGGCAGCGTATATCTTCAAGTAATTGACAATTGTGGAAAATTCTCAAAATATGTTAATTTTCTGCAATTAATTGGATTGTCATTGACTTCAAAATATGAAATAGAAAAAAACAAATTGTTCGAATGTTACCGATAAACGGAAAAAAAACGCTGAACGGATGTTAATTAGACGTGTCATGACGTGTCCTCCGCGAGGATGCAGAGTTATAAAATCAATAGTGAACATACCTCAAAATTTCTGTACATGTAATATGCGTATATC
Source organism: Musca vetustissima (assembly GCF_032173495.1). Classification (NCBI taxonomy): domain Eukaryota; kingdom Metazoa; phylum Arthropoda; class Insecta; order Diptera; family Muscidae; genus Musca; species Musca vetustissima. Next base: position 17,711 of record NW_026873853.1, read on the forward strand.
TTTAGAGCGGTAATAGATACCCTCTTCAAAATTTGTCTAAATAACGTAGATGTAAATACACATAATACATAAAAAATGAGCGTGGTACGATTGGGGAAAATGAAACCATAAAGGTTAAATAATTTACCTACAACAAAAATAACATTTTTTGTTTGATTAGTCAAAAACCGCTCAACAGATTTTACTGCGAATTTTCGCAGCCAGTTATGCCATCCCATGAAGGTAAGATATGCAAAATAAACTTTCCGCGATGACGAAGACTTTTAGCATCAACCGTAATCATACCTCTGAACTAATATTAATTTTCTATGCACATATCTGAATATCTTGAATAAATATGTTCATAAATGTATGTATGATACTCAGATAAATACACACCCAATCTTAAATGACCAGGAAGTAAAATTCGGCCAAAATCAGAAATTTTCGACTCATAATTTTTTGTTTTTTTTTAATTTTAATAATTCTACCACCACGAACGAACATGAATTCAATAAAAGTGTGCATCAGCAATAATTGGGAGATATCCAGAAGCGAAATGCGGATGATGGATTAAAAGTTATAATAATCTGAAATCTGTGGTGAGTTCTCATCATAGCTGGCCTGAAAACAAAATGTGTACATTACTTGAGAAATTAAGTTTAGTTGATCAAACGGAAATCAATAAAACTATTATTTCGACGATGTATAGAGGGAACAACTTACTCAATAGCCACAAAATTCTATCCTGGGACTTGAAATTGGTTTCCTAAAAATACCAAGGTATGTACAGTTAAGAACATGATACAACCATGAGTTAAGAAGAAGACTAAATCTAATTTAGTTAAAAATATTACAATCTTAAAGGATCCCAGCCATATAGTGGAAAATCAGAAAAGAATACAGGCATAAAGGTAGATGGTAATGGGAATGAAGGATTTTATTGGTCTTTGAACGATTAATGCAAAACATGTGAATATTGTAGGAAATATATTAGTATATAATCAATCTGTTTCAAATAACGCATACATTAACCAGCTGCTACGGTATTAGTACTGATACATTACACTTCCAAATATATATAGTCGAACAGTATTTGGAGCTACTATAATACCTATATCAATCAAACCTATCAATAAATACAAATAGTTTTCTACTTGAACTATCCTATGTTAATCACTTTAGTAAGGGCAGCGAAGCGCCACGGGTCCAGCTAGTTGATGTATATTTTTCTATACCCTCCTAGCTTCTTGCTAAAACAAATTTTGATACAAAAATAGTTACCTATTAACTATATATAAATCTGAATCTATTTCAACAAAACTTGCCGCACGGTTGGTTGGTTCCTCGATTAATTGAACAAAAAATTGTGCAAATTTTGATGTGCAATTAACCGAAAAATACTGTATTATTATAATTTAACTAAATAATGTTTTTAGCTTTGCTTAGTATTAACCTTAACTTAAATTGTATGTTTGTTAGCGTTAAATGTTGAAATTTTTTGGCAAAATATACTCATTATTCATACAAGTATTTTATTTATTTGGGTATCAAAAAATCACTACCATGCGATATCGTATTTTAACAAATACGGTATTGAAGAAATGAAGCACGCATTTGTCACATGTTAAACGTATCTTCTTAGTGAAAGTTGAAAGTAACTAAGGCGATAGTATTTAAGGTAACAAAATAGTGTAATTTTGGAGTGCCGAGTATTAACGCTTTATTAACTTCAAATTGTCACGAAGAAGATACTTCTAAAACTAACTTTTTAAAACTAAGTAGCAGAGAACAATAATCAGCCATAAAGTTTTTATATCTGTTGAATAAGTAGTGAGATATAGAAAAAAGAAAAAATGCCGAAGGTGCCCCAGTCTCCCCCTATATGTTTTTATTATTTCGGATTTCATGTTTGTCAACTCGGTTATACAATTCGCTTCAAATAATATTGATTTTTGGGGGAGGTACCAGAGGAGTGTCGACTTGATATAGGTTAGATAAAGATAATAGGTGGTGCAAATCTGAAATTCGTTTCACCTGATAACTGATTTATGAAAAATGTTGACCATTTGGGGGGAGATACCAGAAGGTCCGTTATTCGCCATCTTCGAACTTGAACTAAGAGTGGGAGAAATATTATGATTTGCAAATGTTTGTGTTCTGATCGTTTTCCTTAACGGGTTTTAAATTTATTGTTTGAGTCCGTCTAATCAAACATATACTCCTCCTATAAACAACAACAACATTACATTATGTACATAAAGGACACTGATATTATAATGGTATGGTTCCATTCCATCTCATCTAAAGTCTTGAATTTTGTTCCCTTTTTGTTCCACAAAATACATGTTACTTCATACTAGACATGTTATAAGTATCATGTAAATATTCTTTCTTGTTCAATTATTTCATTAATTTACAAATTTAATGACATATCCTTGTTTTCCAGTTTTCTTCCTTCTTCAGCACACCATTGTCTGTGTCGTTGTTATATTAATCCTATTCAGAAGTTAATTGATCCTTATAATATGTAAGGTATTCTTTAACCACATTCTTAGGACGTCAGTACTCTGAACTTCAACAACTTCATGCTGTGATTGTTGATTCTATGAAAGAATTCAATTCCGCATCGAAGGCATTCATATTGGTTAAATATTGACCACAAAGTTACATTAGGATGTACGGGCAACCAGAAAATTGTTAATTGTTTAGGGGATAGAATGTTAATCATTCCTCTTAAGATTTTAAAGATATGGTGGCTCTCATCGACATTTTATCTCAGAACTCATTCCAATATTTAGTAGTTAAATAATTTTGTAATTTTTAAACCTACAGCAAACAAATTTAATTTTTTGAGGCCCGATCCATTTCCATTCAAATATCATTTGCTAATGTGTGAGTGTGAATATACATCACTTTTGGTATGTAACACAATTGGCACTTACAACGAGCACACTTTGATATACATACGTATGTAGTTATTACGTTTACAATTACAGAATCGACACATACACACACACACATTCACAAACATTGCCAAAAGGGGGAAAGTTTGAAAAGTTGAAAGAAATCTTTTCAACCATAATTGTTGAATGTGTGTGTGGTGTTTGCAGAGTGAGATGTACAAATGTTTACTCACGCAAAGTACTTCATTACTATGCCATTTGTTAACCATAAATGTACATTCGACAGAGACGACCAGATGATGATGAATGTACAAGAACGTGTGTGTGTGTGTGTGCGGACATGGGAGCAATGATGATATTTGATTTTTATGGTTTCGTCCATATGCACTCCTCACATACGCACACACTCACTTGCTCATACCATAATATTTATTTGACGACATTATGGATATGTATGTTTGGACATAGTTTGTATTTTATGACAGTTACTACAATTAGAGAGTTAAAAGTAACGCTAAAGTTAGTTACAAGTTGAATTTTCAAAAGTAATTGAAAAAGATTACCCAAATGGTAGATGAAAAGAAGAAGATACTAAATAATAAATGCTGTCTCTATGCAGTAGTTGTTTGGACATTGAAAAAAATATTTCCTACTCTCCATTAGAAACCAAAAATTGGAAAATGAGGAAAAGACGGAAAGTATCGTTATATGGAGCAACGCCTTACGTAAATCAAAACCCGAATATTTTGCAATTTTAAACAAAGTAAAGATCTACCAATTAAAGAGGGTGTTGATTTCTGCCAGGCCGAACATTCTTATATAAGAAAATATGCAACGCATTATGGGCCAAAAATTCCATTTATCGGCCATAATTTGAGCAGAGGATTTATGAAATAAATATAACATATAAGGGTTTCGAGGACGCTGATTACGATTCTGCAAGAAAAAAGGAAAAATGCAATAGGACGGACCGAAAATTAAGGTAAATTTTTTTTAAAAAATTGTATTAATCAAATTATTTTTGAACACGTTTTGTAAAACTGTGATCACTGAATATAAAAATGAAATTTGAAAAAAAATAATTGTGTCAAACCTGAATTAAAATACTAAATATATACATTTGTTTTTAAATGAGCGGGATTTGGTTGAAAATTTTCTGTGAACAGGTTTTTTCTCCACCAAAGACCCGGTATTTTAAAGTACAGCCAAATCGATTAGGAAATGATTCTAGAATAACACTGTGCGACAAATTTCAATGTTCGCCATAAAGTTTTACTGTAAGTCTTAGAATAGACTAAAACTCAAAAATCAGCCTAAACGTCAAAAACCTTAAAAAAACAAAAACTTATTTTAGGGTTAATATCGTAATTATTAAAAGTTTTTACCGATTTTTCCCACAATATGCTGACTTCAGCTAGTGTTAATACCACACCTTTCAGAAAAATGCCAAAATCTTCAATAATAGTGCATGTTGTGAGTATTTCACCAAAGACAAAATAATTCTACATAAAATTTCAATATTAGTTGAAAAACAAAATATTTTTGTATACACAGCATTTATTAGTAAAAAATTATCTCTAATTTGAGTATTAAATATTTCTTTTATTTCTTGATAACTCTGTACCGTCATCATATTATGACCAGCAGATGTCAGTTATTAATGCCACTTTTGCCAGTATATCGTTCTTCTATAGGTGCAAATACTTGAGGAAAGCGTTCATCTTGCTCATCGAACTCGGATGCCATTTATCTCTAGAAGCAATTCATATGTGAATTGCTACCTTCCAATAAGGAAAGTGGTAAAGTCGGACGGGCTGACTATATGATACCCTTCACCCCTTTGGGTATATTCAACAGATGCAGACGTCGAATTTTCGAAGGATCATTGATATGAAATTGGATGAACTAAAATATGTGGTCTATATCTAAATGTGAACCGACTTGGATCAATCCATAAACAAGTAATTTGTAATCTATAATAAACTCTTCATTTGGATAGATAAAGAAGGAGATAAAATTATGTAAATCGATTTCAAGCAAATCTCAATCGGACACTCGTCGATTATTTGAAACCCAATAAACATGAAATCGTTCGAATATGGGTCTGAATTTTAAAAAAAAACAAATTTCACGCCAATCTGACAAAAATGAGGAGCTTGGGGGCCTCATTTAATTAAAATTGGACGAAAAATTAATGGAAGCTGTATCAAAACAAAATTCACCGAAATTTGTCACAGGTTAGTTTATACTAATTTCAGCACGTTTCATGCATATTGGCCATAATTTGGGCCTTGGTGCATCATTTACTCAAAATCGGAGGAAAATATATATTGGAGCTATATCTTAATCTTAACCGATTTTCCCTATATCAATAGGTGTCGTCCTTGGACCAAATAAATGAGCTGTGCCAAATTTCATCCAATTCGGATCATGTTGTTAATATAGATAATTTTATGCCGTAAATTTCTTAAAATCTATTCTAAGAATTATAGTAAAATTTTATGGCGAACATTTCTGTAGAATATTCTAAGCAGCTTTAACCCCGTTTTGAATATGTTTTCAATCACTCCTGGAAAAGGGGACAGAAAAAACCCCTTTAATGCGTCGTTTGAGGGTTAATGTTGCATACCAAAATATTCCTCGATATTTTATCAGTAATATTTCCGAAGACACTATATACCTAAAATGCAAGGATTTCAAGAAATCATAATTCAAAAACTATCAGAATTCTTAAAAAGGGGAAATATTGCCCCGCCTTTTTACGTTACCTCCCGACGTAAACTTTCCAAGCGCCGATACACTTGTCTTCTTTTTTTAGGCCCTCTTTCATAATCTGTTGGAATTTTCCGGTAATTCTTGTTTGTGTTACGTTATAATATAAACTTAAATTGAGTATATTCTGCTCAGAATTGTTATAAATTTAATATACCTGGAATTCTAAATTTACCATACCTATCCGATAATAAGACCAGGGTGCGTATGTGGATTGGTGTGAAATAAATCAGTTCATATAGCATACGTCACATGATACCACCGCCTATTCTACCATGGACGAGCCACTTTTTGGCGTTTATTTTGAAAGTGGTTTAAGTCCATGTTTTCTTATGTTGAGATATTTAAAGTTTTTTTATTTATTCCAAAAATATTGTTAAGTGGCATTTATTTTATTTGTGGTTTTGTGTCAAGGACACATGGTATAATATATATCGTAATATATTTAGTAAACATTTCTACAACACCAAGATTTGTATCCAAACCTAAAATGGACTTAAACGACGGAATTATTGAAAATGAATTTAATACATTTTTACAAGAAATAATTTAAGATCCATTCCTATAAAATGGTGAAATGTCAAACGACTCGAAATTTGTACTTTAAAGTAAATATGTCGATTTTTCCAACACTGTGGTACAGGGTATAAGGTCTTTGTGCATATATTTGTAATAGGCTAAAGGAAACGAATTAGACTTATGGCTTCTTTTGCAAATATGTATCGAAGCACTTTTTGAATCGAGTTCTCCGTCTGTCCATGTGTTCTTATGACCAAATTTCAGGTCGCATTTAAGATCCGAAATGGAGGAAATTTGTCACAGGACATATATTTGGGCCAAGCGCGGACCCCATTTGAATTGGAGAAAATAGGTTCAGATTTAGATATAGCTCTCATATATATTTTCGTCTCATTTTATGTAAATGGTGTACCAAACTCCCAAGGTATGTCCGATTGAGACAACATTTTTCACAGCGTACCGAATTAGGTCCTGCTTGATGTTTTAAAATTTTAAATTTCGAATGGCTACCGCTACCTAATTCAACTTCATTATATTCCTGAATATTGTTAAAAAAATTAACAACACAATGAAAATCAAATTTGAAAGCAAAAAATGTGTTTTTCTATTCACTGCAGGTGTTTATGTTCACATAGTGTATTACTCAAAGTCAAACTTGTTCTATGTAGGCGTAATTTGTTTCGTTGTCCTTGAACTAAAGACATGAATCCGAAATAAATACCGTTTACATATCAAATTTCCATCAGAGTCTAAACAACACAAGACATTGGTGGTGTACTTTTTTGTATACTTGCCCAACATATCAGAGTATAAATTGAACTTTGTATCGCATTCAATATTTTTCGACAGAAAAACTTTTGCTCCCATTTGACGTACGTTTTACATGTAAAGATTTAAATTTCCTAACAAATTTTATTGCCGTATACTACTGCTGTTGAGATTTAAATTCATCCCATTGTCGTCGGTTGGCTTCCATGGCTTGCTTTCAAATTAATACAAATTTACCTGAAATGAAAATAAAAAAATAGTTTATTTTGTTAGAAGTTATGTAAATATGGGAACGAGTTCAAAATTTTAAGTTAAAAATGTAATACTATGTAATGTAATATGAGAGAAACGTATTTTGAGGTTTTTAATCATTACTAATTGTCCTAGTTGGAGTGTTAAGTAAATAATGTTTTGTAATTCACATATCTTAACCTATATTGTAAATTTAATAAAAAATCACGTGTTGTGGATTTTTTAAATATATGGGAAATTACAAAAATTTTTTTAAATTCTTGAAGCTGAGGTTTGCAAGGTTATAACTCGCGAAATATGAACATATTGCATATAATTTAAATTCATTTCTATAAAAAGAAGTGTTCTTGTCAAAATCTTTAAATGTTGGTAATAAATAATAAGTTTAGTGGAAGCGGTGATATTGGTAATGTAAAAAAATGGGTGAAAATGTGTTGAAGCCAACGAGTTTTTTTGTGTTCGTTCCTGATTTGTGGCTAAACTACACAACGCACGCACATGTGATCAGTGAATAAGTTGCAGAATACCCCATGGATGCTGACATTTTAAAGCCGTATTTTCGGTGTTTTTTGAATTTTTCTTATAATGAGGATGCACGTCCAGATAATGGACTAAAATAATAATAGGATTGTAGAACTCGTGGTTTTGCTTCGTTTAGTGTATATCTCATGAATGTGCTCACCGTAGCTTCTTTGCAATTGGGTTCCAAAGACGTAAATTTTTTGCGTAAATTTTTATAAAAAACATATTTTTTGAGTCTAAAATTAAGAAAGACCATTCAAATTCCGTGGAACACCGCGTGATTTTAGTTTTTTTACGTGCCGGATCGAATGAGCCCATCCATGTTCAATTCCGCCCAATAAAACGGCGGATATAGGCACCTTGAATGTGGGAAAAACTGCAAAAACTTATTTTGACAAATTCGCGTATATAATCACGTTTTTCTTCGAGTTGATTTAACATACAATCATTCTTGTCAAAAAAAGGTCAAAATATATGAATACGCGAATAATATGCGTATTTTATCCAAAATCGATTGTGGAGGCACATCTGCGGTTCTTAACCGATCCTTTTCAAATAGGTGTCCTTTTGTGTATTTTCATGGGAGATTTTTGCGTGATTTTTTAGGGTTTTTGTATAGTAAAGTGCATCGAGCGGCGCGCTTTGACCGCTAAATTAAACATCGAAAAATTCAAATTTATTGAAAGACATTGATTCGGTTTATACGAAAACCGCATGCGCATCAACTGATTTCAACTAATACGCGAATTGCATGCTCTTAAATATTGATAATTTTTATGTATTGTAACTGCATGTATTTAGTCATTTTTACAGTCGAAACTGTTATCAGATGAATGTACCGATATTTAACAATCATCTAACAGAATTTGAAGAAAAAAACGTCGCATATTTAGAAGATTAAGGCAAAACCGTATTCCCTTAACCATACTAAAAATCGAAAATTCAAAAAATTTCGATTTCGATTTAATTAAAATTTTAATTTATTTTATTTTCAGATATCTTCATGCTTCTATTTGTTTTTCGCGACAATTTAACCGGAATTCAATGTGATTTGTCAAGTATGCAAAGAAAACAAGTGTGTGTAACCATTTGTGAAGAAATTCGCGAATTACAACAAATAGGAATTAATTTAATTTATATTTGAAATACAAGATTTAAAATCGCTATAACTTTTGTGCGCAGCATCCGAATTTGTGAACGCGAACATATTTGGAATCAGCATATTCTTCTTAACCTATTTACCAGAAATCATGAATGTGCTCGCAAAAAAATTTATTTTTTTTTATGGAATTTTAAAAGAATTGTGTAATTTCCCATATACATTATGAAAATGTTTCAACCTACTTGTTTGAATTGTGACTTCGAATGAATGATTCGGTACTAAAATACGCCAAATTTTTAGGATACAATTTTTTTAGCTAAAGACTTCCACCATGCTGTGTGTTTAAAAGCCTAAAATATGAAGCATATGATGAACATTTTGTCACCAATAACTGCAATGCAAATTACAGCCACATCGTTCAATAAAATTGACTAAATTCTTGCCCAAAGTATTTAAATTCGACACGTGTCGGACTACCCTTAATCTTGGGCCAATATGGATAATTTTTGGTATGAAGAATTCATACAAAATAAGGTCCGTCTAAGGTACTCTAATCTTCGACGACAATTTAAAAGTGTTGCTACGGTACCCGTTCAATTCCAGCATTACAATCGTTATGTAACTTCATGAGCAGATTAATGAATGTCCAGTTCGTTCGTCTTTCTGTCGGTCCATCAATTTTTGTAAGCTAAATGCTTATGCTTTTATTATTCACCTCTTGCCTATACGCGACATGATATTGCGTATCATATAGTCGGTGCCGTCCGATCTTACTCCTTTTGTTACTGGATTTTAGTATGTATTAATTTCATTCAAATTATCAATGCCATATCAACTCTAACCTGTCACAACCGTACACCTGCTAGATATACTTTACGTGATAAATATATTAATGTGACCCTTGAAACATGATGTCATTCTCTTAAACAAATCAAAATTGTGCTTAACTGAAAAAGTAGACATCAAAGCATTTGTAGTAGAACATGTACTTATCTTCATCACAATCGATGGCATGAATTGTAAAATATGTTTTGCAATACTTCCAAATAAATAAACAACATTTCATCTGATTTCAATGAAAACGTGTTTCTCCTACATATGTTATGGAAAATTGATAAGTAGAAAATGTCTGAAATAAGTGTGCACAATAATATGTAGATGAACCATGTCGAAGAGATGAGTAGACATAAATTAACCTGTGAAATTGTTGTAGTCTTCGATAAATTGTGTTAAAGACAAATCTTTAAACAATCAAATATATTTATTTACGTTGGTAAATATATTCGTATATATTTAATTGTTTAAAATTAGTAAATATTTGACTTTATAATGGAATATCCACAATTTTGACTAATTACCTCAACAACTGTCACTTTAAAATCACATATTACTAAAATTCGCTAGATATTTTTAATCTACTAAAAAAATTACATTATTTAATGTATGCACCACAATATGAAAAAAAAGAAATTAAAATAAGTTAATTTTAATCTAAAGTCGAAACGAAACGAAAACGAAGTGTAACATATAGAAACAACTGAAAAAACAACAAGTAATAACGTCGTTAGTTCGGCCAGCCAAACTTTTTATACCCCTTCAACATGTAGTGAACATTCAATATATCTCAAACAAATCGGACATTCCAGGAAAAAACGAAATGCCAACTACAGACAAATAGGTTTGGCTAGTGTCGCAATAACCAGTGTCAAATAACCACTGTTGGAGTAACATAGAAAGGTTCACCACACATTGAAAACCCAAAATACAAAATTCCAACCAATTCAGTAGAAAAACTAAAATACCGAAAATTGAGGGTGCCGTTATATGGGGGATTTACCAAAACATGGATTCTAGAACTACATACTATTAATGTCTGTCCGAAAATTCGGAAATCTATTATAATTATTGCGACCTCTATCGTGATATCAACAGATGGACAGCCATACATTAGAATAGGATTTTATTCTGATCAAGAATATATATGTATACTGTATGGGGTCCTGGGTAAATTTTTCGAGTTGTTACTAAAATATTGCGTTGTGCAAAGTTTGGATGAAATTGGCTATTGCGTTCGCTTTATTTAGATTTACAAGTTTTCGAAATATTGACCCTTTGTAGGGGAGATAGTGGACTAATGAGTCCCGTCTTCCAACATTATACAGGATTCGATAAAATATTAGGTTTGGCCGAGTTTAGTTGAAATCGGATAGTCAGTTCGCATTATATTATAAAATTAAATTTCATCAAAATGTTGACCATTTCGTGGGGTAGCTTGATTTCAGTTTGGAAGGAATTTTACGATGTGAAATGTTTGAAGGAAATCGGTTACTTCCTTCGAGAGATATCTTGCACATCAGCCAGCCTGACAGACACTATTTGTAAATGAGTCCAATTTGTCTGAAACTGACTTTGTCCAAAGAACCACGGAGTATAAAACCAATATTTCGATGAGGCACATTTTTGACATTAGCCGTAAGGCGGAGGTTATAAGGTTGGTGCTATATCAAACGAAACTATATATGGGAGCTATATGTAAATCTAAGTCGATTCCAACAAAACTCCGCATACATCAATCTGGACCTAATCCAGTACGCTGTGCAAATTTTGTGCCAATCGGACCAATATTGGACGAAACTATATGGGAGTTATATCTAAATCTGAACAGAATTCTACAAAACTTTGCATAAATCAATCTGGATCTAATTCAGTACTCTGTGCAAAATTGTCTCAATCGGACAAATATTTTGCAATAGGGTTAGTCATTGGGTCAAATAAGTAACCTGTGCCATGGTGGACAGACGGACGGACATGAATAAATCAACTCATAAAGTGATTCTATGCTTATTCTTAAAAGGAAACATGTTTCTATCTCGTTTCTTTTTGTTGTTACAAACATAGGCACAAAGACATAACACCCTGTACCACAGAGTGGTGAAAGGTATAAACAGGATATACAGCGCATAATATTATTTTACACATTCGTACTATAGGGGTACGCTAGTACTTAAACGTGCTACATTTTTTACCATTACTACTAAACTATTCATAGGAACAAAAAAAAATCAAAGAACTTATTATGATACTATTTGCATTGTCTATTGGATTAAGCAAATATTACACTTTCAGAAAATATAAAAATTAATAAGTTACACTCGATTAAGCAGGATTTGAGCATGTGCACTTCTTAAACCTATGCTTGAAAGAAACGCTGACTAACATCTGAAATTTCCTTAAAAAAATTGTGACATAGAAGCAATAATTATTCATTCATAGCACACACTTAGAAATGCATAATTCCATGACAGGTTACATTGTGTAGCTAAATTAATGTTTATTTATTTTAACTGTAAAATTTTATGTGGTTTTAGAAGCATTCGCGAACGACTAGCGGGCATATCCATACTAATATAAGAGTAATGTGATTGACTGACTGACTGATTTAACGATTCATCAACGCCCAAACGAAACGGCTGAAGCTAGAATCTTGAAATTTTGGGTGAGGGTCACTCTTGGCCTAAATGTGACAGATAAGGCTGGGTTTTTGGAAATTCGTACTAGAAGGGTACGAAAAGTACTAAAAAGTGCTAAATATGATATCATTTGTATTTGACGAACCAGTAGAGCTATAACTCTGAAATTTGGATTGAGGGTCACTGATGGAGTGTAGGATAGATGTACCAAAGGGTTTTTGGAAATTCGAACTACAACTATCCGAAATGTACGAAAATATACTAAATTTGGTACAATTCTGTAGCATGAGAACGGATAGAGCTAAAAACTTGAAATTTGGAATGCGAATTAGGGTTGGGAAGTAGGGTCGATATAAGGAGATGGTTTTGAAACCGTGTACTCATGTGTACGAAAAGTACTATATGGTACTATATTTGGTACAAATTTGATTTGGAGGTACAAATGGAGCTAGAATCCTGAAAATTGAAAGTAACATTACCGTCGGAGTATAGGATTGTGATATGTACGTAGTTTTGGAAATTTGTTACTTATGTGTACGAAAAGTACTAAACCGTACTATAATTGGACAATTTGGATCGGCGCTAACAATGAAATTTGAAGTCATGATCATTGTAGGGGTGTAGGATTGGGGTCAGGACTCAGTTTAAGACATTATTACTTATGGGTACTAAATGGTACTAAATTTGGTACAATTTGAATTTTAGTTGAACAAATTGAGCTAGAATCATGAAATTTGGAGACAGTATCATTGTTCGGGTGTAAGATTGAGATATGTAGGGAGTTCTAAAAATTTGTACTAATGTGTACTAAATTTGGTACAATTTAATTTGTGGGTGAACCGATAAAATTGGAATCCTGAAACTTGGATTTAAGATCACTGTGGGGGTGTTGGTATGAGTTAAGTAGGAAGTTTTGGAAATTCGTACCACTGTGTACTAAATTTGGTACAATTTGAATTGTGGGTGAACCGATAGAGTTGGAATCCTGAAATTTAGATTTTGGAGCACTGTGCGGGGTGTTGGTTTGGGTTAAGTTGGAAGTTTTTGAAATTCGTACTAAATGGTACTAAATTTGGTACAATTTTAATTTTAGGTGAACCAATTGAGCTAGAATCATGAAATTTGGAGTCAGGATCATTGTTGAGGTTTAAGATTGAGATATGTAGGGAGCTTTAAAAATTTGTACTAATGTGTACTAAATTTGGTACAATTTAAATAGTGGATTTAGGATCAGTGTGGGGGGTAGGAATGGGGTATGCAAGAAGTTTGGGAATTAGTACTACTGTGTACTAAATTTGGTACAATTTGAATTGTGAGTGAACTGATAGAGTTTGAATCCTAAAACATGGATTTTGCATCACTGTGGGGATGTAGGACCGGGGTATGTAGGAAGTGTTGAAATTTTGTATTACTTTGTACTAAATTTTGTACAGTTTGAATTGTGGGCGAACCGATAGAATTGGTATCTTGAAACTTGGATTTAGGATCATTGTGGGGGTGTAGAATTGGGGTATGTATGAAGTTTTAAAAATTCGTACAAATGTGTACTAAATTTTGTACAATTTAAATTTTTGGTGCACCAATACAGCTGGAATCCTGAAATTTGGAGTTAGGGTTACAGTTTGGGTTACAGTTTCAAAATAGTACCAAATGTGGATTTGAGTAAACCGATAGAGCTAGAATCTTGAAATTTGAAGTTAGGATCACTGTCGGGGTGTAGTATTGGGCTATGTAGAAAGTTTTGGACATTCGTAATAATGTTTACTAAATGGTACCAAATGGTGGTTAGGATCACTGTGGGGGTGTAGGGTTGGGGTATGTAGGAAGTTTTAGAAATGTCTACTAATGTGTACTAAATGGCACTAGATTTGGCACAGTTTGGATTAAAAGTTAACCGATAGAGCTGAAATCAGAATTTGTGTGTTGGGTTGAGTACTATAAGAGAACATTGGTACTAAACGGTTTTAAAAGTGTTAATATTTGTTGGTATTGGGTTTTAAATACTTCCCACATTCGCTGACGAAGTAGCGGGTATATGCTAGTGGTAGTATAAATTGAATTAACTTCAATGGTAAGGTACGCACATTGCATTTTAACATAAATTATTTTATATTAAAGAATATACATCTATTAATGTGGAATTTGTGAAGGCTACTCAAAAGAAAAATATTTCCAATTTGAGGCTTTTAAATATTTTATATCCACACTGGTCTGTTTAACTCTTTTAATTGTAACCTACATCGTACACTCATAAAAATAATTCCATGAAGGTGTCAATATGAGGATTAACATTTTTTATACGATATTTAAATCTTCATAATCTGGGAAAATGTTCCACCAAAAAATGTTGCTGGACTACTCATATTCAAAGACCTACACGGTCAAAAGCAATTTTGTTTCGTGCTCTAACGCACGGATCCATGATTTTTCATCTGTGACGTTCTTAAAAACGTCTATTAGAGCACAGCTCTAAGAATTAGGTTGGACCAAACGTATAGGCTCATAATGAATATGATTAGCCTTGCGAAATTTCATGTAATTCGGACAGACGTAGCGTTTATGGTACAATTATATTGGCACATTAATAGACAATCGTGATACTTTGTTTTATTTTCCTTACTCTGATAACTACAGCATTCTCTTTATATGCTGATGCCTACAAAATTTGCAATTGCCCATAATCCCCTAAGGATGCAAATTTTCTTTGAGTGTACACTATTTGTACACACATTTTTCCATTCGAACAAATTACAGCATCGTTGGGCACAAGCGGCTTGAGCAAATGCTCTGTGGTCGTTGTATTTGCTTTGGACTGAAGCTATTTTAGTGCTAGTTGTGCTCATGCACAGTCTTGCCTTTATTTTGTTTCCAAGAATCCATAAAAAATTCACTTTACAACATAAAACACCAAAGGATGACTACTGCATTGCACGAGGCAGCACCGAACAATGCAAAAAGGCAAAAAGCCCTGATTGTAGTCGGAGGTTTTGCACTTTGTTTCAACAATATCCGTTTTTCCTGGTTCTCTATGCTGTTGTTTTTTCACTGTAATGTTTAATTTCACAAGCCGTTCTGCCGTTCTGAACACTTTTGCTTGCACTTGGCCACTTTGTGTGTGTGTGCCTCTTTGGCTCTGAGAACTATTTCGAAGCCTCAAAAGTACAAAATAAGTGCGGTTTGACTTTGTCAGTGAAGGAGCTTGTTTCGTTTTGGTTTTTGCTTTTTTTGCAGGCCAGTTTTTTGCTTTTGGTCAACTAAGAGGTTTCCGCATAATAAATGCTTGGAAAAAACATCAAATGAAAAAATGGCCCAGAGAGTATGTTTACAGAGAAAAGTTCAAAAAAAATATATCGAATTTAAGAAATTTAAAAAATTCTGTATTGAGTTTGTTTTCAATGGTTGCTGGTACATTGTCAATACTACTTTATTTCAAATCAATTGCATTCTAAAATTCTTAATAGCTTTTGATTCTTTAATGGCTTTAATTCCAGTCTTTCCAGAGAGTTGTTTCTAATGCCCATATATAGGTTTTTCATCCTTTCTTGTTTGGGGGTTACAAAAGCAAAGGACTTTTTTGGTAATTGTGTGGTGCAACACAAATGGACAATGTGCTGCAAAATATATTTAAAATATATATGTGTGTGTGAATTTGTGTGGCTTCAATCGCCTTTAGAGTCAAAGGGACTTTTTGAAAATGTGTCTGGCAAACAACTACAAATGTTTTCTAATGAATCTCTGCACAATTTTCACTTCTTTGATAAATTACCCCAAAAATTCATTGATGTTGAAAGGAAACCAGGAATTCTTTTGAACTGAAATGGTCTTAGTTTTTACATGACCAACTAAGGGGAAGTCTTTGGTATTTTGATTTTTTTCTCATTCGTTTGAAATATTTAGCAAAATAGACGTAGCAAGAAGGAATTCGTCATTCTGAAAATTGGATATAAAAAGAATAAGAGCCGAGGTCAAGATGTTTTAATGTCACCCTGAATAATTCAGATTTTGTTCTTTCTACCAAAAAATAAATGCCAAGTCAATTTTCCTGATTAAGAAAATCAAATAAATTAAAATATATGAATTTTATCCATTATAGGAAAATTTTATGGAAATACTTATTCAGGAATGAGAAAAAGAAATTGTTTGCTCACCAAGATCTCGGAATGGCTATTATAGCAATTTCGTAATACAAAACCAGTAAGGAATGTTCAAAAGTCGGAAGGAGTCGACTATATGATATCGTAATATATCCAATTGATAGAAGAGACCAGGGATATCCGAAATGAATTTTTTTAATATATGCAACAGCCAAATGAAATCCTGTGTACGTTGCTGGAAGAGACATATCATTTTTGAGGACCTTAGAAATGGAATTCGTCAAAATAAAATGTGTTATCTACATAGATATTTGAACCTATTACAAAAAAAAGAAACAAAAAAAAAATATTTTGAAATCTGTGAAAAATTCCATGTCAATCGGGGAGACTTGGATTCTTTGAAGTACCATTTGTATGAAACCGAGTTTTTGATGATGAAATTATGTATGTATGTATATATGTAAATTTTGAGATAATTGAGCAAACGTGCCATTTGGTACGCTGCAGCATAGTGCGTTGTCCACAATTTTATCTCGTGTATATGGAACAGACGAATGATCCTCGGTTAACCATATACATAAAATCAGACGAATATAAATATGGGAGATATATCTAAATCTAAAACGATTTTTGCAACTTTGACACATCGCTCTAAACTAACCTCTTTCAAATTTCGTGTAAATCGAACAAACATTGGCTCTTCGTGTCAACATTTACACAAAATCGGACGAAAATATATTCGGGAGCTTTATCTAAACCTAAACCAATTTCCACAAAACTTCGCATATTCGCAGACTTTGTCTCAATTGGACAAATATTGGAAGTTTGTGCACCGTTTACTTAAAATCGGACGAAACTATATATTGGAGCTATATCTAAATCTGGACCGATTTTCTCAAATTTCAATAGGGTTCGACCTCGGGCAAAATAAGTTACTTGTGAAGTACTTCATCCAAATCGGATAAAATATTACCTGTACTTTGTTCACAATGATACAAGGACAGACGGATATGCATAAATCAACTCAGAAAGTGATTCTATGCAAATTCTTAAAAGGAACCATGTGTCTATATCGTTTCCTTTTGCCTGTTTCAAACATATGCACAAAGACATAACGGTATAAATATAGATACCTTTGTAGTAACATGCGCCGAACATTTACATAAAATCATTAAACTATATGGGTCATACTATCGATTCAAATAGAGATTTCATGCATTTTTCTGAATTTTATTTTATTTTTGGAAGAGGTTTCCAGCTTTTAAAAAATTACCTTTTACATGTCGCCCTGAATATCGTTTAGATAACCACAAAAAGGTCATTGATGTATGGCTATGACATTGAATCCTAAGTCCAACTATCATTAATTCTTGCTACAAAATCAAACGACCAAAAAGGAGTACTATCTAGATGTTATGCACCAAGCGATTTGTCAGAAAAGCACTAAATTATGGGAGATCCAGTCATGGTTTTGTCAGCATGATTACCAGCTTGTCGTGAGTTTTCGACCAGAAACAAAAACGTTATCATGTCTCAACCTTATTGCCTGTGCCCGGAACTAAAGACACCGAAAAATATTTTATTTAATTTCTGGATCAATTTATTTCTATTTTCTGCAATCCGACTTCGGACAAAATAAAACAACCACTTGACCCCACTGTAAATGTGAACGTCTATCAAATTATACACATGCATGCGTATATGAATGCATGTCTAAATTACGTAAACAGAATTCATGATTTATTTAAATTGGATTTTATTTTCCATTAAAGAGGCACAAGTTTCGGTCTCATACAAATACATGAACCAACGCACAAAAAAACAGTAATACACATATTTTCCAACTCAATGCCAATTTGCATACATATGTCAATGATATGCGTGTGCTGCCGACATATGGATGTATTTAATAGATCAGGCTACCCAATTTTAATTGAACACCAAAGAGCAGTAAACAGTTGACCGACCCCATTGCAATATGGACGGAACATCAATTTCATCATCAACATCAATAATATATTCATTCATTCATTGATTCATTCATTCGGTCTCACAAATATTTGCATTATTATGAGTTTTTGTGGTCGATGTCCCAATTGTTTTACTTTTGGTTTGCTATGAAGCATAATTGTCATTGATGTGCAATATATACAAATATGGGAGTAAGGTCAGAGTTGCCAATTTGTTTGCTGCATAAGATACCCAAAATATTTTAAGTACAGGCTAAAGTGATTTTCAATAAAAATTTCAAGTCCACGAAATCTGTCAATATTTAACGTGTCAAATATACAATGATTTTAGAGTGAAAAATTAAAAAAAAAACAAAAATGCTTATCACTGGCTGGGGGTTCACTCCGAGAAGACATGATCCGGAAAAGTTGAAAGTGTAAGAAAAATGATTGACTCCGTCCATCAATACTGCTCCCCTTACTGGTTTATTTTATTGTGAAACAGTATATTTTTCTTAATTTATTTATAGTAATTCTGGATTATCTGGCATCGCTATCATCGTCACATACACATAACCTCCGTCCTATATTTGCTTCCCAAATTTAAAATAAATTTGATTTATTGTAAAACTTCTGTCCCACAAAAACACAAACTATTCCCATTTCATTTAGACACAATGAAGAAAGATGTGTGTGTGTGTATGTATAAATGAATGCCATTGAAACAAATTTCGAAATAAATTTGAGTAAATACACAACAAATATCAATTTCAAAAGAACATATGGGAAAATGTTTATAGTTGTTCGGCAATGGCTAATTGGTAGCGAAATTATTTCATTTTGAGTTGATCTTCCATTTAAATAAAACGAAATGAGTATGCCAGCTGTCCGTAATAATCATTATGAATATAATGGTGAAAGGATGGAAAAATCAAATAAAAAATATTTGGAAAATATTGCGGGATATTGTAATGTGAAATACCAAAAATTGTTTATAGTTAAGAATGATTATTTCTATAACAGGTATGTGAAAAAATAAATTTAAATGAATTATGTACATAGTTGATATTTTTATAATGATTACAAACAAATGAGGGTATACCACTATTAAATTTGCTTTAACTTTTAAAGCTCATCTCAGGAGAAAATTCTAAGTCGCTGCAGCCAGGTCCATTCGTTGTAATCACTCGAACTTTCAAAGGAATCGATACACTATTTTTCAGAGATTAGATTTTTGTTTACAAGGAGGTTATGTTTGATAGTGACATCGTTTGGGCTATACCCACTTTTCGGTATTATATAGATTTTGACATGATGATGACCAATAATAATCCACGTTATGACGTGACCCCTATATTATAATAGTTTCTAATTTGGGGTTAAGTAAAAATTTCATTTTTTGAGCATCAAATGAACCACGCCATCGCGTGGTTTATACCCTCCACCACCTGGTCATTGATCATCTTAGTGTGGATAAAAACACAAAATGGCATATTACAGCGAATTCAGTAGAGGCTAGTGTGATTACAACTGACAGACGGACATGTGTAAATTGTCATAGAATTTTACGCTCATATATACATGGTGGGATCGAAACTGATAGTTTTGATTAACTACAAACGAAAAAACAAACTTACCAACAAATTGTAGTTGAAAATTGCCTTTAAAAATTGAATTAATAATTAATATTGACTTTTACTAACTTTACATGCTGATGATAAAATTGAAGATATTGTCTCACTTTCAACCAAATTTGCTGTGTGAATAAGTTTCGGGGTTGACCCCATATTTACGGACCATCCTTTGTTTGGTAATTTGGGGATTTTTAGAACGTTTTTCAACCAAATATACTATAATTTTATTATGTTATTACAAACAAGTTCAAAAATAATTTCAGTAATTTAAGTTTTAACAAATTTGACCGCTACATTCGAACCACCCTATTGAATTTTATGTTTTTCTTGCAAAATCGTAATCAGCTTCACCGAAACTCTTATTTATGATATTTTTCATAAAGTCAATGCCTTATGTGTGGCATTGACATCCTTATTTGGCCTGACAGCGACATATTGCACCTAATCAATAGTCCAATCAAAACCACTCAACTGTCGCCCAATCAATCTGATCTATGCTTGTAATACAAATTCAAATAAATTTTTTTAAAATAAAACTTTTCCTAAAAATTCTCATAGTCATAAAACTTAATTTTTTAAACCAATTTCTAATGTATTCATAAGAGACGACACATTTAATTTTACATATTTTTTGTTGCGAACAAATTTTATTTACCCTCTGAGGGTCCTTGGAATAATTGACAAACAAAGTAAGAATAAAATCTGCATATAAATGCATATGTTAGAATTTCTCTTCTTAAAAAAAATCCCCTTTCATTTTTACACATTCGTTTGCATGTACATTTCTAAGATTTTTTTGGTACATCGTACAATAAAACAATGCAAAAAATATATATAACACAAATACTCCTTTCGTGTAAATATATTATGAGACATTTCTATGTAATGACATGAAACAACAACTACAACACAACGAATTTTTTTCCTTCTCTTACATTTTTGCCGAGTTCTTTTTTTTCATTTCGTTTTTTCTTCATTTTTATTTTCCGGGCTACATTCACACCACAAAAATAACTGGAGGGTATTTTAAGCACCGTCTGCTCTTTCCTGCCGCTGTCCCATATTAGCTGTATTATTATTCAGGTAGGTTCATTACAAATGTAGACAACAGCCAACCGGGTAAACAACATAATTCGGTCACGGTGACAGAAACTTTTGGTTTCACTGGATTTAATTGGGTACAAATTGAGTTTTTGTTTGCTTTGCTTAAAATAAGTGAGAAAACATTTGGCATTTTGTTTTGCCGATTTATGCAAAATTAAACTGTGTAGAAATGAGAACGTTTTCTAATCATATGATTATGGAAAAACTGATTATGTTTAAGACCACATTTGGAACAAAGTGTTTTGTGGAGACAGTCATTAGGGTTTGACTGTGGCTTAGTAGTAAACCTGTGGATAAATGAAATTAATATATGTTATTGGGATAGAATGTAGATATCAAATTATTGACAAAAAATAATTATATGGATAAAATTTCAAGTTTATAAAAAATTACCTGATATGCATTTTGAGTTTTAGCAAGAAAAGAGCTGTGTCCATGATAGATTCATAAATCAAAAACGGCTGACAAATTTTTTAGAAGTTGAATAAATCAAATTATTTGAGACTGCGTTTTGTAGAGCTATGGTCAATAATTACAAATGTGAAAACAAATTTTGAAAATTAAATAAAACTAGCGGGCCCGGCAAACGTTGTCTTGCCTAGCAATATAGTTGATGTATAATGCGAAGTGTTGTGTTTATAAGTTCAAAGACATTAACCAACGGTTAGCAGAAGATGCGATATTTCTCGTGTCAACATGTTCATATCAACATGTCCCTATTATTATTATTTTCAAAAAAATATTCTAGGGAATGAATCTTAGAATCACAACTCTATTCCGACTGTGTTCTGATTTTCATCCTTGCATTTGTCCCAAAATTTACGTGGATTTTATAGAAAACTGTGTACATACAATGATCGCGTGTACATTCAATGATATACTTCTCAATTATTTTTTGTATTCTCACAAAAAAGTTTTAATACAATATCAATCCAATTGAAAAAAGGAAAAATATTTTGAAAATTTTCAATAATTGACAAATGAACCTTTATTGGATTGAATTTGAATTTGATTTTTTTTGAATTTTTCGTGGTTTTTCCTTTTAAATAATTGACAATTACATATACAAGTATATACAATAGCTTTTTCAAGCAATGACAATCCAATTGATAGAAAAAAATTAACATATTTTGAGAATTTTCCATAAATGACAATTACTTAAAGATATTATACGCTGCCAATTTTCGCCCAAAAAATGTCCAAGAAGAACTACGAAGAGATGAAATCATAAAGGTTCGATATAAAATGTGTGGAAATGCTAATATCCTTCACAATATATTTCGCAACATGTTCGCGGATTTTTCGGCGGTTCTTAACCAATTCTTTTAAAATATATGTACTTTTTTTGTATTTTCATTGGAGATCTGATGCGCATAAAATCTGATGCGCATAAAAATCTTATGCGCGTCATTTTAGCCATTTTTTTATCATAGTAATGTGCATCGAGCGGCACACTATGGCCGCTAAATGAAACATCGAAAAATGCATAATTATTGGAAGAGATTGTTTCGGTTTATACGAAAACCGCATTGCATCAACTGATTTCCACGAATACGCGAATTGCATGCTTTTCAATATTGACGATTTTTATGTATTGTAACTGCAATATATTTAGTCATTTTCAACGTCGAAACTCTTATCCGATGAATCTACCGATATTTAACAATCATCTAAAAGAATTTGCAGCAGAAAGCGTCGTATAAGATTAAGGCACAACCGTATACCCTTAACCATACTAACAAACCGAAAATTCAAATAGACGTTTTGTCTTAATTAACCAATTAATTTATTTTATTTTCATATATCTTTATGCTTCTATTGCGACTATTGTATCATATTTCAATTTGATTTGACAAGTATGCAAAGAAAACAAATGTGTTTATCCATTTGTGAAGAAATTAGCGAATTACAAAAAATAGGAATTCATTTAATTTATATTTGAAATACAAGATTCGCAAAATTTTTTTTTAAATTTTTTCAATGGAATTTTAAAAGGATTTTGTAATTTCCCATATATCCTTCGATTTTCACGAATTGATTGTATTGAGTCTAGAGTGATGTGTGCTAAGTTTCGTGAATAACGGTTCAGATTTAGATATAGCTCCCATATATACATTCGTCCGATTTTATGTAAATAGTGCACCAAAGTATCTTCATATCCTTCGATTTGCACGAAATTTTGCATAGCGTACTGAATTGCTTCTAGAATGTTGAGTGTTACGTTTCGGGAAAATCGGTACAGATTTCCCAAATATACATATATATTCGTCAGATTTTACATAAATAATGCACCAAACTCCTAATGTTTGTCAGATTAACACGAAATTTTGCACAACGTATCAAATTGAGACTTGAATGTCGTTTTCCATAAATTTGTCCCATGGTTCGCAGACGACTCAAAATCTGCCCGAACGGAAATAAAATTAGCATAGGTTGCAAAAAGGCATGAGTATGTTCCTTCGAGTGCACATTAGTATGAAATTATAATGATACATTTGTACAATGTACCCAAAGTGGTGAAGGGTATCATATAGTCGGCCCAGTCCGACTTTACTACTTTTCTTACTAGCTTTTAAAATGCTTCATAATAGTTTTTATTACTTCGTCTACAAACGCTTTCGTCTGTAGTTTGGTATTTCGGTTTCTCATAGAAACGTTTCAATTGAGCATCGTAAAGCCGCCATATAAATGTTCTGATATATTTTAGGTATTATTAATATCTGGTATATACACAGATTACTTTAAAAACAAATTATATAGAAAAGGTCGGTATATATTTTATGAAACATTTAAAATTTATCTCCTTTATTTAAAGTTACAAAAATATTTTATTATATAAAATTGTTTTTTTTTTATCTAATCTATTATTACATTATCTGTGAACATAATTAGATGATTTATAGTATTTTTTTATTTTTATTTATTTATTTATTTATTATTATTTTTTTTTTTTTGTTCGTGGAGATTCCAACTTATATATTTATTCGTTCCTGGTTTTTTTGTTCGTGGAGATTCCAACTTATAGTATTTATTCGTTCCTGGTATTTATCTTAATCAGTGCAAATTACAACTTAATTAAATCCATGTATAAAAATGACAATTTAATTTTAAATACCCATTGACAGCTTTGTCCCCTCTCATTCAGTATAAGCATCAGACCTATTTTCACAGTAACAATTTATGTGTCACATGCAAGTGTGCTGGGAAATGCGTTTATGTTGAAAGACTTGAAAAACAATACCAACAACAGAAACACTATACTTTTATATTTCATTTTTATACTTCTCTATAAAGAACGGAACACGCGTGTTTTTTAGCCAAACAAAAAAGTGTTTTTTAAATAAATATTCATATCAAAGTATGTCACAGATATATAACAAACAAAAACGTGAATCCTCTTTCCACACGTTTAAAGCTACATTTTTATGTCGTGTATTTAAATTCCTTACAAAAATGCATATGAAAACATTAAAGTGGGGGATTTTTATGGAGGCAGAAGGTAATTGCACTAATTAAATTATCACTCCAGAGGAAGTGATAAAATCTTCATAAAAACTATTTTAGGTCATTTGTAAAGAAAATGAGCCTGATAAGGATAAAATATTAATATATACAACAACAATTTAGAAAATTTAAACAACAATTATTTTTTTCTGGGAGTAATTATTTAAATTGTATATAGATCCAATATGGTTGAATTTCTTGTGAAGTTTACCCAATGAATTTGGTTGAAAATGTGTCATTTTGCAACGATGTCGGTTAAAACTGTTCACTTGAACAATATATATTAAACAATTCTCGTATCGCCCATTTTATTTCATAATGATTTTCAATACCAACTCTATTATTAGATTTTCTGACGAAAAAATACGGTTCAGAATGTGTTTGGCTGATTTTTTTTAAAGAGGCATCATGTTTTTCATTTTCGCCTACTTTTTATTCTACTCTGGTGTTTTGTTCACTGAGAATTTGTTGCTGCTACTGCTGTTGTCGACGATGTTAAATATGTGTGTCACTTGCATAACTTAAGCACCCATAGACATGCAGGCTTCCTCAAACATAAAATCATATTAACGCGTAAAACTGCAAGGGCGAATTGCCCGGAGGGGCCCTTATTAATTGTGTCGTATGCATGCATAAAATGTTAGTTCTCTCCAATATGATAATCGCCATTCGAATGTAGTGTATTTAGTTTTATCACGTCCACCGAAAGGGTAGACACGAAGTAAACGTACAGGGTATTATGCGTTCGTACAGTTGTATCCAACATTTAGAGGGAAATAATTCCCATAGTTATTTTTGGGCTGAGAATCACTTTTCGAATCGACTTAAGCATGTCGGTCTGTCCATGCATTTTTGTAAGCAATATACAGAGATTTGGATCAACTCATCCCTCTTGCCCAAGGACCAATTAAACATAAATTGATTAAAATCGATATAGATTAATATGAAGCTCCCATATATATTTAGCTCCGATTTTATGTCAATGATGCGTCTTTTGATACCAAAGTGATATCAGGTAATTTGGATTCGATTTAGAAATGTGTATTCATCCATATAAAATATCGAATAATGGTCGATATCTATATTAATAAAGGAGTAGTGATTGACTGACTTAACGATTCAAACGGCTGAAGCTAGAATCTTGAAATTTTAAGTGAGGGTCACTCTTGGTCCAAAAGTGTCAGATAAGGCTGGTTTTTTGGAAATTCATACTAGAACGGTACGAAAAGAACTAAGAAGTAGTAAATGTATTATCATTTGTATTTGGCGAACTGGCAAGGCTAGAACTCTTAAATTTGAAATGAGGGTCACTGATGGAGTGTAGAATAGAACATGAAATAAAAACTTGAAATTTGGAATACGAATTAGTGTTGAGAAGTAGGGTCGATATAAGGAGATGGTTTTGAAAGCATGTTCCCATGTGTACGAAAAGTACTATATTTGGTACAAATTTGATTCGGAGATACAAATCGAGCTGGAATCCTGAAAATTGAAATTAACATTACCGTCGGAGTGTAGGATTGTGATATATACGTAGTCTTGGAAAATGTTTATTCATGTGTACGAAAACCACTAAATCGTACTATTGTTGGTACAATTTGTATTTGGGTGAACCGATAGAGCTGGAACATTGAAAATTGGAGTTAGGAACATTATTAGGTTGTATGATTGGTGTATGTAGGAAATTCGTACTAATGTGTACTATATGGTACAAAATTTGGATTTGGGTAAACCGAAGATTTGGAAATGCCTACTAATGTGAACTAAATTTGGTACAATTTAAATTTTGAGTGAACCGATGTAGGAAGTTTTAGGAATTTGTACTAATGCCTACTAATGTGAACTAAATTTGGTACAATTTAAATTTTGAATGAACCGATGTAGGAAGTTTTGGGAATTTGTACCAAATGTGAATTTGGATGCACCGATTGGGCTGGAATCTTGACGTTAGGATTACTGTTTGGGGTGTAAGATTGGGCTTTGTAGCAAGTTTTTGGAAGTCGTACTAAAGTGTACTAAATTTGGTACAATTTTAATTTTGGGTGAACCAAAAGAGCTGGAATTCTGAAATTTGGAATTTGAGTCACTGTTGAGTATTGGGTATTGGGATATATCAAATTTGGATTTGGGTGAACTGATAGAGCAGGATTTTTGAAATTTCATGTTAGGTTCACTTTTGGGGTGTATGATTGGGGTTTGTAGAAAGTTTTGAAAATTCGTACTAATGTGAACAAAATGGTTCCAAACGTGGTTTTAGATGAACCGGTAGAGCTGTTGGAGTGTTGGATTGGGGTATGGATGTAGTTTTGGAAATTCATACTTATGGGTACAAGTTGGATTTTTGGTACAATTTAAATTTTTGGGTGAAGTGATAGAAATTTGGAGTTAGGATCATTGTTGGGGTGTGGGGTTACGGTATGTAGGAGGTTGTGGAAATTTGTACTAAATGATACCAAATTTTGATTTGGGTTAACCTATAGAGCTGGAATCATGAAATTTGAAGTTAAGATCACTGTGGGGGGTTGGATTGCGGTATGTAGGAAATTTTTGGAAATATCTACTAAATGACACTAAATTTGATACAATTTGGATTTAGAGTGAACCGATAGAGCTGAAATTGGGTACAACATTTGGATTTGGGTGAACAATAAATGATACCAAATTTAGTATAGAGCTAGATTTCTGTTGTGGTCAGAATTGGTGTGTAGTGTTGAGATATATAGGTATTTTGGAAATACGATATTGGTCGATATTGGTTTTTAAATAAGTCCCACATTCACTAACGTAGTTCAGAGCTCTTTCTTAAATATAATATTACAATCTCTTTGGTGATTTCAACAGAAGGCCAGACAGACGGAAACGCATAAATCGACATTATTCTGATCAAAAATGAATATCCTTTGTGGGGTGGATATTTTGACGTGTTGGAAACGGAATGACAAAATAAATATACTCCTACTTATGGTGACGGGTATAATTAATTATATGGCCTATATGTGGTATATGCCTTCGCGATAAATCAACTTGTTAATCTAACATAAATTGAATAGATAGTGATATATATGATCCACGTTTTGAATATGGCAATATTTTTAGCAAATCGTGATGCAATTCAAAGATAGTGCTATTAGCTCACACACTCAAACATTCAACGTTGTTGAAACAAAACTGAGAATATGAATGCCTATTATCAATAAAATATTTTTTAAATGTTAAGGCCCCTTCAATTCATAAAAATGCCAAAAATTCTCAGCAATTTTTCGCTAACGCATTCACATTCACAGCTTTGCAATGCTATGATAATACATTCCGGAAGTATGCTGCAATTTTCATAAATATTTGTTGGAACATTACTCTTTTAAATATTCTACGGAAGATGCGTTATGTGAGAATGTATGTGTTTGCAACCATACACACATATTTATGGTATGTCAGTGTGTATATTGCATAGATGAACAGATGAAAATTTTGACGCCGTTTAGACGCGTCAGGAGGTCGCAAACAAAAATTTTATTCTTTACATATGCACCAGAAACAAAAACAACAGGAATAGAAACAGCGGAAAATACGGCCCGGACTCAACTGAATCCCCTTCAAAGACTGACAGTATGAGTGAAGGAGAACGAATAAATTTAACTACAAAATAAGAATACAAAATATTTATTTATTTTAAATGAAGCTGTGAATAATTTCCCTCCGACACAGATGGGGAAATTCAAATAAACTAACACGCTGCTCAAGCACCCACTCAGCTGATGCCGTTTTTTTTTAACACCAAAGAAAATTTCTCTCTCAAAGGAAATCCTTGGAAAACTTTTTCCAGTGTTAAATCGAATCTTTTGTACGAAACATTTTCAACTTTAATTTAATTTTCATTTCCCACCAATTTTTTGGTTTTCCTTTTTTGGACAATCTTTTTGGTTTTCTTTTTTTCGGTTTGTTGGATTTTCGGTGGCGTAAAACGAAGCCTTAAAATTGTACAGACTTTCATCGTTACAGTGCACTCTTCTGAATATCGTCCCCTAGGAGTCTGCAAAAATTCAACAATTCGTTAAATTGTTGTGTGTAACCAACAACAGCCAGAGACAACAAACATTTTTTGGCGGAAGATTTTGGCCACAGAGAGTCGTAGGCAAACGAGAAACGGGAACATGATCATTAAGAATAAAGTTGTTGTAATGCTTGTTTAATATAATATAAGAATTTTTAGAAGTATAAAATAATTACAACTCAACATACACAAAGTTAGTCGTTATTATGCATTAACGACGAACCCTATAATATAAATCGATTTTAATTAACAATTACGTTTATTCAAATTGGTTCACATTTAGATATATCTCCCATATAAAATTTACTATTGTTTGTAAGATAAATACAAAAGATTTTCGTTTTCCCATAACCAAAGATGTTTATAGTCGATCATCTAGTTATGCATGTCCGTCCGTCCGTCCGTCTGTAGATGTTAAATTGTAAACAAAGTACAGGTCGCATTTATGATCAGATTGGCATGAAATTTGACACAAGTCACTTATTTGGCCCAAAGACAAACCCTATTAAAATTGAAGAAAATCGGTTCAGATTTAGATATAGCTCAATTATATATTTATTTTTGATGGCGGGCATGGTAACTCCTCACTGGAACATCGGAATCCGAAAATTCCAACGGTGTTAGAAACAGTACATGTCTGGCTCTCGTATGAATTAGGATTATTGACTTCGCACAACAATTAACAAAATGCCGGAACTTTGATTTTTTTTTTTTTCTAAAATCGCCTATTTTTTACCACAAACTAAGTTAAAAAATAAGAAAGTTCTTCACTGATTGGCTTTATCCTAGTTCATATGAGAGGTATACACTCCCAGAGAAACGTGTCAAAATTTGGAACCGATTGGATTATTAGTTTTTGAGTTATCGTGTCCGCCATTCGCAAAAGAGAAAAACGCGTTTAAAGTTTGAGAAGCCCTTTAGCCGTCACTTGACGCTGACACAATAAGTCGGCTATATCATCAAGAGTTCTTGAGATTTTCACTTGAAATTTTGTAGGGACATTCTTGAATTAGTGTATATTCAAATTAAATCAAAAAAATTTTGACCCCGAGAATGGGGGGAGTCCCCTTAAGGTAAATGGGGCACCAAATCTTTCGATTTGCACATAATTCGGCATAGGATACCGAATTCTGTCCCGAATGATGTGTGCTAAGTTTCGTGAAAATTGGTTCAAATTTAGATATGGCTCCAATATATATTTTCTTTGGAGTTAATGTAAGTGGTGTACCAAAGTCCCTCTATATTTTCCGATTTGCACGAAATTTTGGATGGTGTACTGAATTGAGTCTAGAATGAGAATGAGTTTCGAGAAAATCGAGTCAAATGTATATATAGCTCCCATATATATTTTCGACCGATTTAAGGTAAATAGTGTACCAAAGTCCCTATATATCTTTTGATTTGCAGGAAATTTGGCATAGGGTACAGAATTAGGTCCAGAATGATGTGTGTTAAGTTTCGTGAAAATTGGTTCAGATTTAGATATAGCTCCAATATATATTTTCGTTCGATTTAATGTAAATTGTGTACTAAAGTCCCAAAGTTTGGCCGACCGGCACACAATTTTGTACAATGTACTGGTGTGACTACAACCTTTCGTGTATCAAGTTTTCTTGAAATTGGTTTAGATTTACATATAGCTCCTAGATATACTTTCGTCTAGTTTTAAGTAAAGGGTGCACTAAAGATCCATAGCTACAGTGGCTCCATTGAATAATCGGACAATTGGTTGTCACATATAATAATGCTATACATTTCAAAAAAATTGTCTAAATGTGTAGTTTTTTTGCTTTTATTTACACATTACTTACTTATATTTCTGAACAATACAAAAAACAACAACTTTTCTTGTGATAACAGTAAATTTCGTCAGAAAAACAAAATTAACTCAATTTATTGTGTTCAACGCAAAATCGGACAAAGCAAAGTATCAATGTTAAAAAATGAAAAAATCGAGAAATTAATATTTAGTTGCATATCCTTTGTTGTCCAGAACGGTCTGTAAACGCTTCGGTATTGATTTGACCAAATTCTGGCGTACCTCCGGCTCTATGGAGTTCCACGATTCCAGTAAAGCCACCTTAAGCTGTACTAAGGAGTTAAATTTTTTCCATACACTCTCCTAGCTAATTCGTCCCAAAGATGCTCAATTACGTTAAGGTCTGGGCTCTGTGCTGGTGTTTGTATAAGTTTTGGGCAGTTATGGATCAACCAAAGCTTTGCAACACCTGATGTGTGCTTGGGATCGTTGTCTTGATAAAAGGCAAAGTTGTTCGCGATACCCAATTTGTCTGCACTTTGCTTTACATTTTGCTTTAAAGTGTTGAGGTAGACAAAATTGTCCATTTTACCATCAATAAAATGCAAATTGCCTACTCCCGCACTCGACATGCAGCCCCAAACCATAACAGAACCACCTCCGTGCTTAACAGTGGCTTTTGTATTCTTATGATTAAATTCAGCATTTGGCTTACGCCACACATACATCTTTCCATCTGACCCGTGCAAGTTAAATTTGTTTTCGTCAGTAAACAGAACCTTAATATAATGAAAACTATCAATAGAAATGTATTTTAAGATGATCTTTCATCAAATTACCTGCTTCCAAAAATCTTCTGGTTTTAGTAAATACTCCTTTTGTCCGATTATGCGATGGAGCCACTGTATGCCTATTTACACAACGTACTGAACTTAATATAAATTAATCTCTGTCAAGTTTCCCTGAAATCGGTTCAGATATAGATATAGCATAGCTTCCATTTATAATTTAGACCTATCCGTGTTGATTGTATACCAAATAATCAATGGGTGCCTGATTGATATTACATTTTAAACAGTTAAGCATACCAAATAGCGTGTGTAAGGGTTGCTTTAAATGTATTTACAAAATTTAGAACAGGTTGCAGAATGACATATTTGATACCACATTGGGGATATTCTACATATGTATGCACCAGGGACGTACGCAGGGGGGAGCCCTTAAATCGGACAAAACTAGCTATGGGATCTATATCTAAATCTGAACCGATTTTCTCGAAACTTAACGCACTTCATTCTCGACCTAATTCAGTATTAAATGCCAAATTTCGTGCAAATCGAAAGATATATACGAACTTTTGTGCCTCATTTACTTTAAATCGGACGAAAATATATATGGGAGCTATATATAAATCTGAAACAATTTTCTCGAAACTTAACGCACATCATTCTATACGTAATTCATTACGCTGTGCCAAATTTTGTGCAAATCGAAAGATATATATGGACTTTAGTACACCATTTACGTTAAATCGGACGAAAATATATATGGGAGATATACCTAAATCTGAACCGATTTTTACCATTTTCAATAGGGTTCATCCTTGGGCCAATTAAGTGACCTGTGCCAAATTTCATCCAAATCCTATCATAAATGCGACCAGTACTTTGTTAACAAAAATATGTGGATGAACAGACGGACATGCATAAATCGACTCAGAAAGTGATTCTATGCATATTCTCAAAAGGAACCATGGGTCTATCTTGATTATTTTTTCCTGTTACAAGCATATGCACAATGACATAATACCCTGTACCACACTGTGATGAAGGGTATAAAAAAACTGTAATTCGTCGATTTTAGTCATCGTAAAACACTCTTGTCGCTAGTTGTCTTGATGAAAAATTATTTTCTGTGGTGTAAGCCAAGACGTTTTCCTCGAATTTGTACATTTAATTGATCCAAAGGATTGCAATAGTATTCTGAATTTATTGTTTTACGCTTTTGCAGATAGTCAATCAATAAAATACCTTTAAAGTGCATAACCTTACCAGCGGATTGAGTTGTTTTTGCCTTCTTTGGGGCACTTCCTCCAGCTTCAGTCCATTGTTTGGATTGTTCTTTTGTCTCTGGATTATAGTGGTGGATTCACGTATCATCAACAGCTATGAAACAACGCTTAAAATCCATTTTATTCCACTTAAAACGATCCAAACAAGCTTGAGAAATGTTCATTCTTATTCGATTTTGATCGAGCTTTTTATCTGTAGTTCTTCACGCAGATTTAAATGGACTCGATCATTTGAGATGCCCATGATATTAGAAATTTCACGTACTTTTATTCGTCGATCATTTAATACCATATCTACAATTTCTGTTGTTGTTGCTGTTTTTGGACGTCCACTACGTGATTCATCTTCAATGCTTGTACGACCACGCTTAAATTCAGTAACCAAATTTTTTACTGTTGCATATGAAGGAGCACTTTCGCCTAACACATTCACCATATCATTATGAAGTTCTTGTCCCGATAAACTTTTTTTACATAAATATTTAATGACGTATTTCTAATTTTCCATTGTAAAAAATTGCGGATGTACTTTTTTTGATGAAGGAGTTGCGAGATCGAAAATATAACATGTGTTCACAACAGACATGGAAGTTTCCAAAACTCTTAACTTTTTTCTGTTTATACCGCGCCTTTTGTTCCCGAACTGCCCTTGTACGTCTTTTATGCAACTAATAATATTTCGATGAGGTTTATCCTAAGATTATAGAAAATTTTAGTCATTAAAGGGCAAAAGATCATTCATTACTGCTACAGCAGATTATTTTTGTAAAAGACTCAAAGTCATAACCATAATATATTTATAATGTGCCAGAAAAAATAATAAGAATGAAATGCTTCAAGCTTTTGTTTACAAACTTTCCTTATTAGAAATAAACGCCTATTGATATTGTTTGTTTGATATTTAAAAATGATTATTTGAATTCCTTTAAATCTAACGTTATCTATAATTCTCTTTAATTTGATTATATAAAAAATATTATGAATATGAATGCCTATTTTTCATGAGTATAGTATAAAAATGTTACTTGGATAAATTCTTAATTATGAGTGTTTCGTTTTCAGACAATGGACCGGTGATAAGTTAGTTGAGTAACTAGAATTTAGTTTAGGGGTTCTTAAAAAATTACGCCTTTAGAACCAAGGTAGGGAGGGTTTCGAGGCACTTATTCTCACCAACAAATGAGAATATAATATAAGGTTTTGGAGATATCGTTTTGTTTCTTTTAAATAATGGGGACTTTAGTTTTTTTACGTATATCTCCAATGGTTTTATTTCATTGCAGTTTAATGATTCGGAGTCTATAATATTTTGTTGTCTGGTACCAATAATTCAAATTCTCAATGGAATGGACACGAACCCCCCAAAGAATGTTTGATAGCCCCATCAATGGCTCCTACGACCACTTCCATTAGAGATGTCTCCAATACAACACATTTTTAGAAAATGGAACGTTACACAGCTTAAAGATTATACTAATTTAACGCATTATTTAGCCCTTCTTTAGGAAAATTATAGTCTAAATTTAGGCGAATTTTTCGTACATTGAATTGGAGATGTATAGTACAGTATTTTACCTTTGGAGTGACATTCAGAAGATGCTATCAGTCATGCCACAAAATAATTAGGAGCAACCAGAATATTTGGAATAGACAAGTCAAATAAGAATTTTATTCAGTATTTTATATAAGAATCCGACCCTGTTATATCCTTATATATGGGAAATCACAGAAATCTTTTGAATTTCTTGAAACTGAGGTTTGTAAGCTCATAACTCGCGAAATCTTAAAATATTTGTAATAAATAATAAGTTGCCAACGAGTTTTTTTGTGTTCCTTCCTGTGATCAGTGACTAAGTTGCAGAATACCCCATGGACAATATGGTTCTAATGATTTTTCGATATAATCACTGCATCCACCCAAAATGTATGCTGAGATTTTGAAGCCGGATTTTCGGTGGTTTTTGCATTTTTCTTATAATTAAGACGGGCATCCAGATAATGGACTTAACTAATTATAGGATTGTAGAACTCGTGATTTAGCTTCGTTCAGTGTATATCTCATAAATGTGCTCTCCGTAGCTTCTTTGCAATTGGGTTCCAAAGACAAAAATTTGGTGCGTAAGTTTGTATAAAAAACATATTTATTGAGCGAATAATATGCGTATTTTATCCTAAATCGATTGTGGGGGCACATTCGCGGTTCTTAACCAATCCTTTTAAAATAGGACCCGAGAAGTTAATAGTATATGACCTTTTAATACTTAAATATTTACAGTTGCTTAGGTATTCATTTATTGTTTAATAACCCATTACCACACACACTAGAGGGTGCAAAAATAGCGCTGATCGCTTTGAAATGTTCCGTGAGGTTCTAGTTATGGTCAAGGACAATGCCTATAATTTTCGGTGATGATCAGATAACAACTTTGGGATGAAGTGTACCCTTAATTTGTGTGTGTGTGTTTTCGAGTCAATCTATAGGCCACAATTGAAAGCCGAACATCACAACACAACCCACGGTGCAGGGAATCTGGACAAGTAATTAGAAGTACTGTACTGAATATTGGTAATACTTGTTGACCTCTAGTCCGTTAATAGGGTGCAAATATCGCGAAATATTGCCCAGACTCAGAATATAGAACCACACAAAGTTAGATTTTCTTGGAAGTTCTGTAGGGTATCATATGGTTGGCCCCGTCCGACTATACTGCTCCGCTCACTGGTTTTTATATGAAATATAGGACTTTATTTAACATGCTTCGAAATGTCCGATCTGCGCCAAATTGCACCGTTTTTTTATATGATTAGTTGCTATTTGAAAGGTAACTTTATAATTCCTTTCTCATAGAAGTCCTTCTCTCTATTTGTTTTTTTTTTTTTTTTTTTTTGCAGGTAGTAGTCGATTTTTACAATGCTCCCTAGATAACAATTTTTATTATTAAAGAAATTTTGAAATACAAGAAAGAGACGATAACCTCTTGGTGCCAAGTCCGGACTGTATGGCGGATGCATTAAAACTTCCCAACCAAGCTCCCGAAGTTTCTGGCGAATCACTGTAGATGTGTGTAGTCTGGCGTTGTCCTGGTGGAACACGACATCTCTCCTGTTGACCAATTCTGCCCGTTTCTGGTCAATAGCTATCTTCAAACGGTCCCGTTGTTGATAATAGGAATCAGAATTAAGTGTTTGGTCATATGGAAGTAACTCATAATAAATAATCCCATTTCAGTCCCACTAAATGCAT
The DNA here is from genome assembly GCF_032173495.1 of Musca vetustissima. NCBI lineage: Eukaryota > Metazoa > Arthropoda > Insecta > Diptera > Muscidae > Musca > Musca vetustissima. The sequence goes on from NW_026873853.1 coordinate 53,411, forward strand.
AGCAGAACCCTCCTGGCCGTTAGTCCTTGGCCACCGTTTGAGGTGCTTCACCGCTCTTTGACCACGATCGTTTTCGCAACATAACATTTTCCTAATGGATTTCTTTTTCCCCAACCTAACACGAGTAATTTCTGAATTTTTATGTAAATCCAAATTTGTTATTGTCATTAAAACTACTCTTGATATTAATATATTAAATACGTTTTAAATTAAAATAAATTATTTTGAAATGAACATCTAATTGAACTCCTTTTATTAACAAGATTTTGTGAAAAAATGTACATTATATTTATTGAATCAATGTTTTTTCTTATTATTTTAACAAATTTCTACAGTTATTTGTTTAACGCTGCCACAAAAACAAGTCGACTATACGAATTTATTCACAGTAAATAAATTTATTTATTTTTTAGTGGAATTTAATAAAAGCTCTGTTGATGTGTAAATATCATCAGCAACGAAATGCCAACAACGCAATTTGTGTTAGAATAAAATTACAAAACATCATAAAAAAGATAGCAACAATATTTTATAGAAAACCATAGAAATCTATAAATCCCGTTTGTTTGCCTTTGGCAAATATTTAGTCCTTTTTTGTTTTGTTTTGCACAAAAAACGTCATTGAATGAAAACAAAATAAACAATAGATATGCAATTTTACACGACACGAGTATTAAAACTTGTTGAATATGTTTCAGACTCAACAATTTTTAATGGTGGCAAACATCAATCATAAATCATATCTTATCAAATTAAATTTAGTACATTTATTATCCAGTGGATATGAAAACACGAACACAATCATTTGATGAGAATAGAAATAGAGGTGTTGTTTCATATCATCTATATTCGTTGGACATTTCTGTAGGCAAACATTGTATTCCAACAGGGATTATTATACCCTTCACCACACTGTGGTACAGGGTATTATGTCTTTGTGCATATGTTTGTAACAGGCAAAAATAATCGAGATAAACCCATGTTTCCTTTTGAGAATATGCATAGAATCACTTTCTGAGTCGATTTATGCATGTCCGGCCGTCCGTCCGTCTGTCCATGTTAAATTGTAAACAAAGTACAGGTCGATTTATCATCCGAATTGGATGAAATTTGGCACAGGTCACTTATTTGGCCCTATTGAAAATGGAAAAACTCGGTTCAGATTTAGATATAGCTCCCATATATATTTTCGTCCGATTTAAGTTATATGGTGTACCAAAGTCCCTATATATCTTTCGATTTGCACGAAATTTGGCATAGCGTACTGAATTGCGTCTAGAATGTTGTGTGCAAAGTTTCGTGAAAATCAGTTTAGATTTAGATATAGCTACCATATATATTTTTGCCCAATTATATGTAATTGGTGCACCAAAGTCCCAATATATCTTTCAATTTGCGCGAAATTTGGCATAGCGTACTGAATTAAGTCTAGAAGCTACGTAAAAATCGGTTCGGATTTAGAAATAATTCCCGTATATATTTTCGTCAGATTTTAACTGAACTGCACTTAGAATGATGTGTAAAAGTCGGTTCAGATTTAGATATAGCTCCCATTTATATTTTCCTTCGATTTTATGTAAAGTGTGCACTAAATACCAAACGTTTGAACAATTGTCAAACAATTTTGATGAAATCGGTTCAGATTAAGATGTTGCTGCCATTTGCATTTTCGTTGGATTTTAGGTAAACGTTGCACCGGTAAACACGAAAAGTAATGACGTTATAGCTTTTTTATAATTTGTACAGATGCAGACACATGTTCCATATATATTACAAACGGGTAACTGATTTAGATCAAATTTTTGTAAATATAACCGTTTTACATAAATATGTCCCATTGTACGCAAAGGACTCTAAACTTGCCCAAATTAAATTAAATTTAGCACAGGTTCCAGATCACATATTCAAGTTAGGAGACATATGTCGAATATACCGAAAGTGGTGAAGGGTATCATATAGTAGGCCCATACCGACTTTACTACTTTCCTTACAAGTTTGTATTTATATATAACACTCACAACAAATCCAGTAGGGTATCATATCAGTTAATTCCCTACACCACTTTCGGTATGGGACAATCTCGTTTCCTTTTAGATGTTACAAACATGTTAATAAAAACATAACACCCTTTACCACACTATATTGTAGGGCATATAAATCGTTTGTCGTAAATAAATCCATTATTCACTCATTGGTTAATGCAAATAAATTAATGTAGTGAATATAGAGTTTCAAAACTATTCCATAAAATTAATAAAAATCATTGTTTAATTACTGTCGAATCTATTTTTATTTATACAAAAACATTTCTTCATTATCGCTGTTCATGCTTAAATGCTTTAACAATATTTGCTAAATCCACAATAAACGTATGTCATTTTCAATATATTCATAATACGCTTTAAAAATCTGATTATGTATGGCAGTATTTAATCCTCCGTCTAGTACACCAGTACATACACACATATTGTATTCCTTTTTCCCCTAGTTAAATTATATGCGAGGCTTAAGCGGCTTTAGCTGCATTATATGTCATTTAAGCCAAGCGCCCGTTCTTGCTTCATACTCTCCCTTGGTTATTAAAAAAAAACACTGAATAGCAAACCACTTGACCGTAGCAGGTTATTTTATTTTTTGTTCCTTTATTATTTTTATGCTTACACGCCTGACGTAGGTTCAAAGGTTGGAACGAATGCCATAGTTTATATTTCTTCCAAGGATTTTTTTCCAACGAAATGCATAAATGTTTATATAGAAGAATTATGGCCCAAGAGTGCTACAGGGAGCAAGGCCTTTGTGTGTTTTGTTTTCTATTTCTGGTAACGCAATCGGCATTTCTATGGACTTTGTTACAACTTGACATAGCTGATAGGATTTATAATGTAACACAAAACCTTTGAGGTATTAACAAAATCAATAGAGAGGCTTTCATGCATATAACTATATTAAGAAGGCCATTGTTGGGAGGACATATGATGTGGTATTTCTATGCAGGAAATATTTTTCATAAATTATGATTTATAAAGAAATGTTATTCGTCCAATATAAATAGAAAACACAGACTGGATAAAATCATCAAAAATAATTTAGACAGTTACAGTTACAGTTAAACCAAAATATTACTTTCATAATATAACTCTGTATTATAAAGTTTGAACGCCACCACATCATTTGAGGTAATTGTCGACCGCTTTTTGACACATATCTCAGCCATAACATGACGAATTTTGGTTTTTTAAAGCTGTCAAATCGCATGATCTTGGTGGCCAGCTGATATTGCCACGAAGAGAAATTACGCGGCCATGAAATGTTTCTTGCAATAAAACATATTCGCTAGAGTTGTGTGGTGTATGGCACCGTCTTGTTGAAACCACATAAACTCTATCGTATTCGTATTATTAATAGCCGGCAAAAAAGTGGCAGTCGGTTTTGCGACAGATATATACCTCAGGACTGTGGTTTGCATAGGTCTACGGTTGTATTATTTGCTTTATACACAGGTTTTATTATTCGCTTTATATAAGGTATACTTTTTTATCGAACAGTTGACTACCTATGCAAAGATACCAGAAAATATTGCTATATAGACCCCACCTTAGAAACTAATGTAGGTTTGGAGAAATATTACGATTTACTAATTTTGGATCAAATCAGACATTCCATTACCTTGATATTGGATTAGTAATTTTTCTAAATATTGACACTTTGTGAGGAAGGTACCAGAAGAAGTAGACCAACGGGCCGCATTTTCAAGTTTTATCTATGCGAGCAAATATATTAATATGTGATGGTATTGAAATTTACAAGTTGTGAAAATGTACTGGAAAAGACGTAGGCATATGGGATCTGTTATTGGAATCGATTTAGGCTAGGTAAAATATTACTATGAGCAAAGATTAGTTGAAATTTGGTTTCTAAATTTCAACTACTTGTACCACTTTGCCATACAGGATATTATGGTGATATATGAACCATTTGCGGAGAATTGTATTATACAACGTCAAGTGGTTCGGCAGCATTTGTGTACATATCCGAAATCTTGGACCGTTATATGGGGCTGAAAGAAAATAAATAAAATAAAACCTACGCAGACATATTTCGCATGAATATTTTTTTCAAAAAGGATCTTACTATGCCAAATTATAACCAATTTAGTTGAAAAAAATGTGTCTAATAGACAAAAAATACCTTAAATCGGGAGGTTCCATTATATGGGAGCTATATCAAAACTTGGCCCCGAGACCCAGAGCTATATCAAAACTTGGACATTTAAAACATGAGAGCCCAATTTTGATCGCCTATGCCAAGTGGTTCGTCAGTTAATGAGGTATGTACCCACGTGTTTAAAGTATTGTAAAACTATTCATTTTGAGTCGATTTGATAACATAAACCCTTAAATAAGATGTGATATCAATATAGTAAATACCCAAATAAATACCCGCAAATGGGTATTTACCCATTCCTTGGGCAATTATCCGGTAAATACCATCTCTACTAATATGGATAAGCTTGGTTACTCCCTTCAAACGGAAATTCTTAAATCAACTCTAAATTGTCTGAAATTTATTTTGTTCACAGCTACTGCCGATATTTCAAAAAGGCACCTTTTTGTCGTATTGAAATGATTTTCAATCCTACCAGAACTAAATAATATTCGCTCTCCTTATAAAATTTAAATTTCCATCAATTTATTTTTTATTTTGTTCTTCATAAATTGAAACCATTATAAGGCCAGTTCATTTTTCTCTGGCTATAAACAATACAACTCTTCTGTTATCATATTTTACCACAAAAATAAAAATCCTGCCAGTTTGTATGTATGTAAACGAGAATTATTCCCACTTCATTCAATCAAAAAGTTCATAACTTACAGCCTGTTTTTGTAAACGAACGAATTCGTGTGACTTACGACCAAACCTTTTTTTATGTTTATAAATGTTTTCTGATTTCAAAACAAAAATAAATGACATATTTTTCAAAACCACGGAGTTTGGTCGTAAGTCACTCGAATTCGTTCGTTTAGAATTTTACAAAAACAGGCTGTTAGTTAGCAAAAGTTAGATGTGTCCAGTTATTCCTTGTCGTAATTAAATAAAAAAAAACTAAAATCCTTGTGGGAAATAAAACTAATTCAGACAAAGATACACTTACTAATTAGTTATATAAGCTAACAATTAGTACAAACGGAAAGTAGATCTAAAATCTGGTGCACATTGAACTATGAAACTGTGTGTGTCGTATTCAGTTTTTTGCATACTAGAATAGGATCAAGTATTGTGACCAAGTTGCTAACAAGTTAACAATACACGTACAGACATAGTTTCTCAAAAAATTTTGAATAACTAAGTTTTTTTTTGTCGGTATGTGTGTGACACAAATGCATAAAAAATGTATAAGATAATGGAATAAAATGTATGATTTCAATTTCAAATATAATGGAAAAATAAAATACATTATTTGAAATAATGTAACTGAATTAGTTTATTGGAATGGTACTTATATTCCCACTGTGGAACCAATGATGAAATGTCACAAAACTTAGAAAAAATTAAGGAAATGATAAAAGTCGAGCTGGACATGATATTCTACAAAACTGTAGATGTATACAAGATGTGTTCTAAAATTAAAATAAAAAGTAATGCTGCGTGCAAAAGTCCATGTCCTTCGACTAAACCCTAGTACATTATTTACGTGAAATCGGACAAAAATATATTTATCAGTTATATCTAACGTGTGATTTTTTTAAGCGCGATAGGAACATTTTCCAAAAACATCCTTTGGTCGCGACTGCTCCACAAATGATACATCCGGTTTGATTTGACAAAAACAAATGTATTCCTCCCAAGAAAAAAAAAACAGCAACCATTCCTTGTTCGACTGTGATTTGTGTTGGTATTGTCCTCCCCCCTCACCCCACTTGCTGGCTGTTAGTTTTGCAACGTCTCGCCTATCTCTAGATTGTGGTAAGTTTTGTATTTCATTGTTTCCTTATTTCACTCACTGCTATCGAACTCTGCATTGGTGTTATAAAATTCACATATGAATTTTCCTAATTATGTTTGTATATATGCAAAATTCAATATACCAATCAAGTGTTGATTTGTCAAACAAGTGCGTTGAGCAACAAGCTGAGTGTTTACATTTGTAATAATTGGTTCCACTGCCGTAAAAAAGAACACGTAAGTAAGTAAATAAAGAGTACAAGACAAGAAAAGAAAGACATAACAAGGAAGATAATAACAGAAAATCAAAAAGTTAGAGTTTCTCTCTCTCTCTCCCTGCGTCATTCAAAACGCACAAAAAAGTTGATTTTTTTCATTCTCAATCTCTTTGATAAGAAACAAGTATTTAAAGTTATATGGATTCCGTTCATAAAATGCAGGAATCTCGACATTGGCAACACTTTCTGAACAGTATTCATATAATATACGAATTAATTTTTCTTTGTAGGTGGTTAGTCATTAATTTTTACATCACCTGTATTTTAAAAGGTTTCATACTTAAATACTTTCGCAAAATTTTCCACGTTGTTGAGTGAACGGCGACGAATAGGTAATTGAAGAGAGCAATTTGATAGAAAAATGCAATTATTTTTAACACTATACATGGATTTTGCAGTGTTGCCAAAAAAATATTACCTAACAAGTGAAAAAGTGTTAAGTTCGGCCGGGCCGAACTTTGGATACCTCCACCATAAATATAGAAAATATAGGGAACATACAAAAAAGTGGACCTATACCGACATTTCTAAAAAGAGATTATGTAAACCATAATACAAATTTCAGAAAATTTTAATGGATAATTATATCCTCAGTCTAATGAGGGTGTATACACTTTAACTCGGTGAATATGCGGATCATCGAAATATTGGTTCTAGGCCCCATGTTCCTTTGGACCAAATTCGTTTCAAAAAAATTAGATTTCATTCAAACATTGCCCATCTTATTATTTCTTCCAATCTTAATTCAAGTTCGATGATGGGGAATATTGGTCCACTCTTTCTGAAACCTCCACACAGGGGCTAGGTCTAAATGAGGGCTATAGTTCATTATCGAACCTTACGTTCTACTTTTTTCTCTAGATATCCTTTGCAGGTGAAATGATTACAACAAAGTCTTAGAACCAAACCCTAAACGCGGAACAAATTAGATAACCATTTTAATATAAACAAGTAAAAAAACGTTAAGTTCGGCCGGGCCGAACTTTGGAAATCCTTCACCCTATATTTCCATTTCACAGATACTTGAAATGGAAATATAGGGAAAATACCAAAATACCACTGATAATTCTACAAACGGATTTGTGTAAACCATAATGGTACACCAAATAAAAATTTTAGCAATTTTTAATGGGGATTTTTCCTAAAATCTGAAACCCCCAAAGCGTGGACTGATATTAATAACGCATGGTAGAGTATAAAATCCTCAAACCACTGCAATTTAGATTGCAAAGTTATATGAGGCTTTGTTATGTATCTCAATTCTTCCCTTCAGAAATTATCATTATATGGAGGAGATGCCGGAATGCCTTCCGATATACATGAAATGCAAATTTCAGAAATTTTTATGGAAAAAATGGACATATATTTATAAATTATAGTCGAGAGAAGTTTTAAATTACAGACAATTCGGTCGAAAAATACGATCAGAACCCCCAAAATACCGAACATTTGGGTGTACCGTTATATGGGAACTACCAGAAAAAGTGGACCTATATAGAGTAACTTCCGGTAATGTGGACCACCATTTTCTTTTTTTGATATTGTGGGCGTACCAACGGTAAAAACTGAAAACAAATTGTTTTCACAACATAGTAGATTTGTTGGCTAAATATATTCCAGGTCTAAAATTATATAGAGTAACTTCTGGTATTGTGGACCATGCGTCAAATGTGGACCACCCATATCTAAGAAAATGCTTGAAATATGTCAATGCCGCCTTGATAAATGTTTTCCTAATTAGTGAAAACAAACATCAAACTTAGTTTTTAATAAATAATTGCAATGTTGAAAATTAAGTAGTTGAAGATGTAGCTCTGATTGCAAAAGTGTGATTTGAACATTTTTTACCACAATAGTCGAACGATTTTGTAAAATAGTCGAACATTTTGCTTTTCTCGAATATAAAGAGGTTATTTTTAAATTTTTATTCATTTTTGAAGCCGATAATTATTTTTAAATAAAAATATCCAATGTCGGGTAATGTGGACCACTATAAAAAAGTGGGACATTTTCATGAGGACGAGTTCGAAACAACGCATTTAATATGCGAGGAGGTATTCTATCCTCTGAATACTCGATATCCGAAATTATAGGGGTCTCGGTTTGATAATGTAGCAAGGACCTTCAAAATACCGCAAATGGGGTGGTACCCTTAAATGTGGGCTATTCCAAAACATGGACCCATATATTTGTGCATTCATTGTTACCCAAGATTGCAATAAATTGAAATTTATCACAATTAATCCACAACCTACCTTTAACATACTGATCCTCATTACCCACACTTACTGGTCCACATTACCCGCCAAGTTATTTTTATTTGCAGTTTAGAGTTTTTTGAAATATAATGCAATAACATTATTATGGACAAATATATATAATTTTTGACCTAGAATATAATTACCCAACAAATCTACCATGTTATGAAAACAATTTGTTTTTATTTTTTACCGTTGTTACGCCCACAATAAAAAAAAGAAAATGGTGGTCCACATTACCCGAAGTTACTCTATAATTGTCTATAAAAATGTTATTGCATTAAATTTCAAAAAACTCTAAGCTGCAAATAAAAATAACTTGGCGTGTAATGTGGTCCAGTATGTGTGCGAAATGAGTATCAGTAAGTTAACGGTAGGTTGTGGTTTGGTTGTGATAAATTTCAATTTATTACACTCTTGGGTAACAATGAACGCAAAAATATATGGGTTCATGTTTTGGAATAGCCCCATTTAAGGGTTCAGGGGGCTATCCGAAAAAATGGAGCTAGATCGTCTTAGAATTTTACGCTGATCAAGAATAATCACGCTATCTTCTGAAGGAATTGAGATAGGGTGCTGAAATTTTGCATAAAGTTGTTTTTTGTCTGCAGGCAGGTCAAGTCCGAAGATGGGATATATCGGTCCACGTTTAGGCATAGCTCCCATATAACGGTACCCCTCAATTTTCGGTATTTTAGGCTGAAATTTGCTACATTGGGTTCTTATTGAGTACTAAATGTCTCCACAAAAAATTATTAATATAGGTCCACTTTTTCTGGTAGTCCCCATATAACGGTACCACCTAACTTTCAGTATTTTGGTGGGTTTGATCGTATTTTTCCGCCGAATTAGATGTAATTTAGTATTTTGAGTTCTTAATAGGTACCAAATTTTCCCACAAAAAATTATGAATATAGGTCTATTTTTTCGGATAGGCCCCACATTCCCAATTGCCGGTATTTTGGGGGGGGGGGGTCTTGAGCGCGTTGTTAACCGAATTTGCTGCAATTTGGTATTTTGTAGTCGTATATGGTAACAAATCTCCCTACCAATAATGATTAATATTCGCCTCCTTCTTTGGATCGTCCCCAGAACATAAGGTCGATAATTAACCATATATATAGATATATATATATATATTGCGTATTAAAGCTAGAAGTAAAATTAAAAAAACACTCAAAATCGAGCTTCAAAATGTCAGCATCATTTAAAGGTAGATGCAGTTACAATTTTGAAAAATGATACATAAGGGGCGTAGTCCCCATTTTGTTGGCTTCTAGTTTTACTTTGACACGCAGACCGTGAAATGAGTGGCTTAGTCACAAATCGATAGAGAACATAAAAAACTGGTTCGCCTCAACCTGTTTTTACACATTTGTTTACATTAAATTAGACACTTAAAGCTTTTTCACTTGTTTAAGACTCAGAACGCTGAAGAGGATCTGAATCGATTTCAAGCTAACATGTCGAATATTATTGTAGACTCATTTCAGTAGTCCATGTACATTTTCTTATCAATTGGACAGACGTATATTTAGCAATATCGCAACATTTATTGGTTGCGTATAGGCGCAATATTGCCAATTTTTTAATATTCCATTTTCAAAAAAATCTGCTTTTTTGTTTTTAAGGCACATCAATGATTTTTGGTACACATATAGAGAAAAATGTTCTGACTCCGAAACCGTTCGCCATCAAATTGTTGGTTGATGCGCGCAAAAGTTATCGAGGTTTTAATTTTGGGCATAAGAAAAAAATCTTAAAATTACGCCGTTTATTATATTGCTCCTCCGTAAAGTAAGAATATGAATATATTATAATAATCGCGATAAAGTTGCACATCTTCGCGAAATATAAAAAAAAATAATAAAAATATAGGAGATTACGTCAATATTTTCATTATATTAATAACATACACCCACCTAAAAATTTATATAAAAACATCTACATAATCTAAACACCATGATGAATCAAATTATATCAAAATCACACAAGTCCGTGTAGCGGTTTGTAAATCAGAGCGACAACAAATCAAGATATTGAGGAAAAATATTTGTTTTTGGTTCGAAGAATTTTATACAATAAATTTCAGAAAAAATTTTGGGGTTATTCTACTATTTTACCCGCATTTCGCCGAAAATTGACATATTTAAAAATAATCACATTTGGTGTATAAGTATACACCTTGTGGATTGTAGCAAGACCCTTCCGATAAATCTTGCGGTTCTATAAATAGGAATAAATCTTAAAATAAAATAATATTATGAAATATACATTTTAAATTGCGTCTAAATCGCGTAATTCTCAAAACCATTTGATGCCCATGCGGTTTCCAGGAAGTACTGAAGTTTATCTTCCAATCCATATATATTTTGCGAAATTTCATTTGACGGCTAAGATGTGCAACACGTTGCATTGAAGTACCCAAAAATCTTAAAACACGAATAATTTCCGAAAACTCCATATTCCATAAACGCGCATCCGATTTCGGGGTGCACCCTAAAAAAATACATCGATCTATACCGATTTCAATGTGATCCATTAAGAACATTGGATGTGCCAGCACAATCTATTTTGAGATAAATTGCGTACATCTCTCTTTCGGCTGAAGTTTTTAAAGTTTTCTTTTTGAAAAAGCTAAAAATCCGTATGAGGTCATTTATTGAAGCGGAAATGATCCACAGAAAGCGCAATTAAAACCGCGATATTTTCGAAAACATTTTTTGCCAAATTTCGAGTTTTTGGAAGGCCAGTTCCCGCCGTTCTGGTAGATGGATTTTCACGAAGAAGATTTTATATCATCCGAAATGTAAAAAAAACTTATTGATCGCGGGTACCCACATCATTTAGTTGACAGATCTAAAAAATTTGGCCCGAAAAATAGGTTATTTAGAAATTCGATCGCACAAAATACATATCAAATTACGCAGATTCGCGACTACAATAATCTTATTATCGATTTGTGGAAATTCCTGTTTAGCGTATTAAAGCTAGAAGTAAAATTAAAAAAAACACTCAAACTCGAGCTTCAAATGATAAATAAGGGGCGTAGTCCCCATTTTGTTGGCTTCTAGTTTTACTTTGACACGAAGACCGTGAAATGAGTGGCTTAGTCACAAATCGATAGAGAACATAAAAAACTGGTTCGCTTCACCATGTTTTTACACATTTTTTTATATTAAAGTAGACACAGCATCCACCAAAATAAAGTTTGGAGGTCAATATCATGAACAGTTTGCAACGGCAGATCAATTAACCCAAAACCATTCACTTTTTTTCATATACTTAAGTAATTCCCGAGTTATAAAGGGGTGAACCTCCGCTTCAGCTATGTTAACAATTGGCAATATTGCCCATATACATACTAAGAGCCAGGTAGTTTAAAAAGGGTAACCCATCATGTGATCCATGATATATATTGGATATTACTTGGGTGTCGTGCACGGAATGAATAGAGTCGGCGACACCATCTCATTTTAGCAGTCAGAGGACTAAGCGTTTGTGCTCTTGGTATCTGTTTTCCTTTGATGGTTGCATACGATTTTTTATTTATTTAATAAATTACAAAATATTCATAGCATTATAGTAATATTAAAATCAGCAAGGAAAGTAGTAAAGTCGGCCGGGCCGACTATATGATACCCCTCACACTTTGGGCATATCCAACAGATGAAACCTAACAGACGTCGAATTTTTGAAGGGACAAAATTATGTAAATCAATTTAAAGTTTATATATATATATATATATATATATATATATACATCGAAATCTAAACCGATTTCAACTAAACTTGCCACACGTTATGTTTTAATAACTTCCGTACGTAGTGCAAAATTTTGTGCCGATAGAGTTGTACAGTTCACGAACGAACTAGTTCAAATGAACGATTCACTTAAAAGACCGATTGAACTAGGTCTTACAAAGTCGTTCTTTTTAGTTCATTAACACTAGAACGCCGAAGGCGGTCATTTTGACCGCTTTCCAATTTCAAGTACAAGAGCAACTGTGCATTTAATGACACTTTTTTTTTAAATATGGTGACTTTTTGTACCTCATAGAATTACGTTTATTATAAAAAATTCACCAAATTTAAAAAAAAGTGTCATTAAATGCACAGTTGCTTTTGTACTTGAAATTTGAAAGCGGTCAAAATGACGGCCTTCGGCGTTCTAGTGTTAAAAGAACGAGCTGAAATTATCGTTCCTTTTAGTTCGATTTGGTCTAAATGGAAGCGGCACCGATCGAGTTTTATTTTGCATATGTTATTAGCATCGCTTTCATTTAGTAAACACGAATAAAAAATATGTTGCTTATATTATGCTGACAAGCCATGAAAGCTGTTATATTTTATCAGTACTTTTGTGATTAAAAGGAAATATATTTTAAATTATTTAGAAACTTTTCTTTAAATAATAGGTCCACAGATTCTTCTAAAACTGTTTTTAATCCACGCCCTCTAAGTCTGAAATTCTGAAACATTTCTTAAAAAATTCACACCTTATAGGTCAAAAAAAAAAATAATAATAATAATAAAATTGTACAATTGCTTTTATTCACATATCATAATCTTGCAAGAACAGAAACTATCAACTGAACTATTCGTAGAGCGATGAACTATTAAAAGAACGACGTAAGTAAAATGACAGCTGAATAAAAGAGGTCCATTGCGAACGATTGAACTAATGAACTAGAAGACCGAACTAGTTCAGTCAAAAGAGTTGAACTACAAAGAGCGATCAGATAACTGAACTAGATAGAACGACTCTAATATCCAACTTCTAGGTTGTACTAACTCTAGTACGTTGTGCAAAAGTTGTGTCAATTTTGTGTAAAATCGGACGAAAATATATGTAGAAGCTATACCAAAATCAGAACCGACTTAAATGAGACTTGCCAGAAAAATAAACAAATAAAACGTTGGGTTTTTAGTGCACAATTTACATAAAATTCGGAAGAAAAATATAAACTTAACACACATCATTCTAGATTTAATCCATTACATCATTCATTAGCATCATTTACATAAAATCGAACGAAATTATATATGGGAGCTATATCTATATTTGGACTGATTTTTAGGAAACTTACCACACATCATTCTAGACGTAATTCATTACGCTATGGCAAATTTCGTGCATATCGAATGATATATAGGGACTTTGGTAGGTGTACCAAAGTCCCTATATATGCATTAAACCGGAAGAAAATATATATGGGAGCTATATCTGAATCTGAACCGATTTTTCCCAATTCCAATAGGGTTCGTGTTTGGGCCAAACAAATAAGCGTTGCCAATTTTTATTCAATTCAAAACATAAATGCAAACTGTACTTTGTTTACAACTTAACATGGACAGACAGACGGACAGACCGACGGAAGGACGGACATGAATAAATCGACTTAAAAAGTGATTCTATGCATATTCACAAAAGGAACCAGGTGTCTATCTCGTTTCCTTTTGCCTGTTACAAACATATGAACAAATACATAATACCCTGTACCACAGTGTGGTGAAGGGTATAATGATATAGAGTTTAATCTATATACGGCTTAACATGAATGTTGCAAGTTAATTAAAATTTATATTAAAAATGTATAATAATTTTATACTGGTTTTAATAATATTAGGAAAATTCATTAAAAAAAAATCTTCTGTATTTATTATCGTTTAATATATTTAATATTTCACTTATTGTAAGAGAAGATTTTAAAAAGCACTTTTATCTGAATTCCTTCAATACAGGACAAATGCCGATAATGTACATATACCTATGGTCGAGCGTTCGAAAGAGCGTGAATTTAAGTCTAACAGGCCACCTTTGTCAAAATATTAACTATTGATGATGAGAAATTGAATAAAGATTGAAGATTCGCTAAATATAAATCATAAAATTGAGAACCTCTTGCCAAATGTTTATTTTTTCTAGCTCTTATGTACTTCAGTCTGTCGTCATATACATTGGATCTTCTGTATGCCATTTCCAGTTAAACCAGTCCTATTTTGGCTCAACTGTCCAGAGCAAGTTTGTCGAATTTTGATATTTTGATATGGTCGAGCGTTCGAAAGAGCGTGAATTTAAGTCTAACAGGCCACCTTTGTCAAAATATTAACTATTGATGATGAGAAATTGAATAAAGATTGAAGATTCGCTAAATATAAATCATAAAATTGAGAACCTCTTGCCAAATGTTTATTTTTTCTAGCTCTTATGTACTTCAGTCTGTCGTCATATACATTGGATCTTCTGTATGCCATTTCCAGTTAAACCAGTCCTATTTTGGCTCAACTGTCCAGAGCAAGTTTGTCGAATTTTGATATTTCGGACCTTATCATCTATACTTTCTTGTCCACTTCCGGTTGCATTTTGAGCAGTTAACTAATATTGTAAAAATATCTTGACGCAGCTCTTTTATTCCAATGTTGTGTATTTGACTTATCATAGTGTATAACGGAGTTATATGCAATAGTCGATCACGGATCTTCCAACAGCAGAACAGAAAGTTAGCTCACCATTTATCCGGCCGTTTATTACAATTCCTCCTAATTCGTCAAGCGTATCTGGTAAATGTTTTCCACAATTGTTAAGTATTGTGTCTTTTGAGCATCTAATATGTTTTATATTCTATGCCTATTCTGGCATTTAAATTCCAATGCAAAAGCTGGTTGGAGAAAGCTGGGATAAAAAATCAGTACTCCAATTTTTGCAGTTTATATAAAGAGGAATCAAGTAAAATACATTTTCATTGAAATTTGCGAAAAGTTCATGAAGTAAGCCTTCAAAGCTTGTCCCATGAGAAAATATCAGCTGTTGCGCTTCTCATTCATGGTGTATGTATGAATGATATTCAGACCTGTCAGATAAGTTTTTGATTTTAATCTAGCGGGTCTCGAGTGTTCCACATTCTCGAGGCGGAGTCTGTTCATAAGGCTATTTTAGTGATTTTAGCAGATAGTATTCTTGTCTGGCTTTGGTAGACTTCTTGACAATTCTCTAGCCTTAATACCCGCTCTAACTAATCAGTAGTCTATCAGACTTTTCTGTAATTTAACAGTGTCGATTTCAATCCTGTATTCTGAGATTAAAGTCCCTGTTGTCATCCAGGTCCACATATAGATCTCATTCAATTTCACGTTTTTCTTCATAAATTACAACAAAACAAACGTCATCGCACAAAACTAGAACAGTATAGAATGCGATGACTTGAGTTTTCTCCAAAGGCTTCCATCTAATTCAAATTCTTAATTAAAACCACCAAGGAACTGTTTAATAAATTGCCAATTTACCAATCCATCTCCTTTGCAAATTCAATTACTTTTGCCATATGACGTGCAATGCGTGCCGGCTGATGACACTGAGTGACTGACTGACTAACTGCCTGATTGCCTGACTTAAGCTGATACTCCACTCCATTCCAGGCATTGCCGGTTGTTGTTCGCATTGCAGTCGTCAGGCCATATTTAAAATGCAACTCATATTTCATTTGGTTGTTCGGAGCAGAGTTAAGCCTTAATTAAAAATGAAGTTTGTACGTTTTTTGTTTGTATTTTCTATTTTTTAGTAATCCTTTCTCGAATCCTCATCCTCGTCATATTGTCGTACATCCATACATATATATAGTAGCAATGGTACACTCCTACTCCCAGCCACGTAGTATTTTGCAGGGTAATTTGTTGGTTTGCCTGTTTGCCTTGTGAACGGTTGTTGGTTTTTTACGCTTTCTACATAAACTCAAAAATAAAACAAAATAAAAAAATAACATCTAGAAATGACAGCTGTCGGAAGGTATGTTAGTAACTCAAAATAATACAGAAGAAAAAAAACGTGAAAAAATAATTGCAAGTGTCGACCAGGCTACTCATCTGGGTCTGTGGCTAATTTAAGTGCTTTATTAAATTAAAACGTAAATAAGTACAAAAACTGCACAGAAACAGACGTGCTAATAATAGAGAAATTTGCAAAATAATGAACATTATAATTATAAGTAGAGTGTAGGAATTATTGAGTTTGGCAGAATTGTAATTATTAGGTAAACGACTGAAGTATGGGCATTCTTTTGGGAATAATATTGCTGTCACTCCTTTTGCAACGTGTGATTTTAAAATTTAACAAAGTGTAAAAATTATTATTTCATACTATTTAGACATATTGGATCACCTTTACATTATAACGTAACCTTATCATTCCGTTCACGAATGTAAAAGTTCTCCAAGTTGGAACCCATGAACTACATAGAAATCGATACGCCTGAAATAAAGGTTCTGCCGAATATCATGGTCGATTATGATTACAATTTACATAAAAACATTGGGTGTAAAGTGTGGCAATTTATTGTGGTCATAACACCACCACTCTGGCCACCATTATTTGTAATGACATATACCCCAAAATTCCAAACTGGACATTTCATTCTTGACGATAACCTTCTTTCCTAACATTTAACGAATTATTTCACTTGTTTGCTGTGATTGATTTTAGAGGCTGTTATTATTTCTCAAGGGATTATACAAAACAAATAATAATTAACAAATAATTCAATTATCAAAATCAAATTAAAAATTCATTTCTAATAAAGAATCACACACTATTCAACTTTCATCACTTTCGAAATATGTATGTGTGTGTGTGTGCAAGTATTTGTAAATCTTCATAGCACATCATAATTGGCCGAATATTCACAAACAATAGAAGTGATTTTCTTTGACCATTTCCATGCTAAATAAATTTAACACAAATGAATTTTAAGCCGGCCAATAGACATTTGCTAATACGATTTAAGTTCTGCCACCACATTCATTTGCAATTGCAATTTATATTTTGATTCTAATTTGCCGTTCCATATCGGACACAACTTAGCTACCTTCACCCTCTGCACCGTACGCCAATTTTCTACCTTCTCATTTCTACCATTCATTGCAATTCTATTTCTATTCGCTGCACCGGCAAATCCTGGCAAATATTTACTCTTTCATTGCGCACGCTGTGGTTTTTGTTCACTATGCATAGAATTAAATGCGTTAATTGCGGTACCAAAAGTTATTCGCTTCGCGTTTTGAATTTGAAAAATTACACAAAACCATCCAAATGAACTCTCAATTCAATAGGAGTCAATTGTGAACTGTGTAGATGCAGTAGAACGAATGGCAAACGAAAGCAGCTCTAATGAAATTAGTATTAATTAAATATCAACGGAAAATTTGAGGGGAAACCCCAAAAAAGTAAAAATCAACAGAACAGGCGAACAACGAAATGAAAGAGGTGATTGTGGTTTTGTTAGCATTTGTGTGAAATCGTATGACCCTTAGTAACTCAACATGAATTAAAATTAGAAAAATTCTATAAAAAGTATCTCTAAATTTTCTAGTGGAAAGCTTTAATTGAAAATATTTTAAAGAAGGAATCGGTTAAAAAGGTTATTAATTGGAATTTATATAAAACTAGCATATACCCGCAACTTCGTTAGCGAAGTAGGAAATATTTAATAGTGTATTAACATATTATTTTATTTTTAGATTAAACTGCATATGTCTGAAAAAACAATCCACACATTAATATCGAGCATAAATTAAATTTGAGTACCATTTTGTACCAAATTTCATGATTCGAGCTCTGAAGGTTCACCCAAAACCAAATTTTAACAAATTTTCCATTTGGCACACATTATTTCCATAAGTACCCGCCTCAATCAATGAATCCAAATTCAAATTTCAGGATTCCAACTCTAATAATTTACTCACAATTGAAATTTCCAAAACTTCCTACTTAAAACCAAACCTACACCCCGACAGTGATTTTAAATCCAATTTTCGGGATTCCAACTCCATAGGTTGACCCATAATTCAAATTGTACCAAATTTTATACACAGCAGTGCCAAAATTCACCCACCCACTATTGGTTCACCCATAATTCAAATTCTACCAAATTTAGTACATAGTTGTACCAATTTCCGAAACTTCCTACATACCCCAATCCTACACACCCACAGTGATCCTAAATCGAAGTTTCAGGATTCCAACTTTATCGATTGACCCACAATCCAAATTGTACCAAATTTAGTACATAGTAGTACGACATTCCAAAATTTCCTACTTAACCCAAACCAACACCCCACAGTGATCCTAAATCTAAGTTTAAGGATTCAAACTCTACCGGTTCACCCACAATTCAAATTGTACCAAATTTGGTACATTATTACAAATTTCCAAAACCTCCTACATACCCCAATCATACACCCCCACAGTGATCCTAAATCCATGTCTCAGGATTCAAACTCTATCGGTTCATCCACAATACAAATTGTACCAAATTTAGTACACAGTAGTTCGAATTTCAAAAAACTTCCAACTTAACCCAAACCAACACCCCCACAGTGATCCTAAATCCATTTTCAGGATTCAAACTCTACCAGTTCACTCACAATTCAAATTGTACCAAATTTAGTACACATTACTACCAATTTCCAAAACATTTTACATACCCCAATCCTACCCCCACACTGATCCTAAATCCAAGTTTCAGGATTCCAACTCTGTCGGTTCACCCACAATTTAAATTGTACCAAATTTAGTATACAGTAGTACGAATTTCTAAAACCCCTTCTTACCACAAACCTACACCCCCATAGTGATCCTAAATCCAAGTTTCAGGATTCCAACTATATCGTTTCACTCACAATTAAAATTGTACAAAATTTAGTACACAATAGTACGAATTTCCAAAACTTCCTATATACCCCAATTCTACACCTTCACAGTGATCCTAAATCAAAATTTTAGGATTCCAACTCTATCGGTTTACCCACAATTCAAATTGTACCAAATTTAGTACACTTAGTATAAATTTCTAAAACTTCCTACATACCCCAACCCTACACCCCCACAGTGATCCCAAATCCAAGTTTCAGGATTCCAACTCTATCGGTTCACTCACAATTCAAATTGTACCAAATTTAGTACACATTAGTACAAATTTCTAAAACGTCCTACATAACTCAATCTTACACCTCAACAGTGATCCTGGCCACAAATTTCACGATTCTAGCTCTATTGTTTCGCCTTAAATTCAAATTGTACCAAATTTAGTACCATTTAGTACCCATAAGTATTACTTTCGTAAACTGACTCCTGACTCCAATCCCACACCCCTACAGTGATCCTGACTCCAAATTTCACTGTTCCCGCTCTATAGGATCACCCAAATCCAAACTGTACCGATTATAGTACGATTTAGTAATTTTCGTACACATAAGTAACAAATTTTCAAAACTACGTTCATATCCCAATCCTGCACTCCGACGGTAATTTTAATTCCAAATTCCAGGACTTCAGCTCGATATGTACCTCCAAATCAAATTTGTACCACATATAGTACCATATAGTACTTTTAGTACACATGAGTACACGCTTTCCAAACACTCCTTATATCGACCCTAATTCTCATCCTTAATTTCATTCCAAATTTCAAGTTTTTAGCTCAATCCATTCACATGCTACGAAATTGTACCAAATTTAGTACATTTTAGTAATTTTTCCGATACTTATAGTTCGAATTTCCTTTGCTACATCTATTCTACACTCCATCAGTGACCCTCAATCCAAATTTCAGATTTCTAGCTCTACTGGTTCGCCAAACACAAATGATACCATTTTTAGTACTTTTTAGTACTTTTCGTACGGTTCTAGTACGAATTTCCAAAAACCCAGCCTTATCTGTCACATTTGGACCAAGAGTGACACTCACCCAAAATTTCAAGATTCTAGCTTCAGCCGTTTCGTCTGGGCGTTGATGAATCGTTAAATCAGTCAGTCGGCCAATCACTTTACTCTTTTATTAGTATAGATTAAATTTGTACCAAATATAGTACCTATAGTACTTTTCGTACAAATGAGTAAGCGCATTCAAAACCATCTCCTTAAATAGACCCACATCTCAACCTTAATTCACACTCCAAACTTCAAGTTTTTAACGCTATCCGTTCACATGCTACAGAATTGTACCAAATTTAGTACATTTTCGTACTTTTCGGATAGCTATAGTTCGAATTTCCAAAAACCCTTTGGTACATCTATCCTACACTCCATCAACGACCACCAAACCACATTTCAGAGTTCTAGCTCCACCGGTTTGCCAAATACAAATGGTATCACATTTAGTACTTTTCGTACCCTTCTAGTACGAATTTCCAAAAACCCAGCCTTATCTTTCACCTTTGGACCAAGGGTGACCCTCACCCAAAATTTCAAGATTCTAGCTTCAGCCGTTTCGTCTGGGCATTGATGAATCATTAAATCAGTCAGTCAGTCAATCACTTTACTCTTTTATAAGTATAGAAGATAACTTTCAGGTATTGAGATTAATTTTATCACTATCACTAAACCATGGACTTGTGTCGATAAACACATATGTGGTTTGATGGAAAGTTATATTTAATAAACACCAAAGACACAGACATAAGGCATCTGGTTCATCATTTATATTCAATCGGGCGGTAATTTATGTAGGACCCACGTAGATATTAACCTAACCGATGTAATGACATTTAGTTTATTATGCAAAATTTAATGACTCAATTCGTAAAGCGCGACTCAATTCATTACGCTATACTAAATTTCGCGTCACATTAAATCGAATAAATATATGTAATTCGATTTTGGCGGTCTCGATTGGTTCAAGATTTTAAAGTTGAAAAATGTGTCACAGTTTGATGAGTTACAAAACATGTTGAGGCTAACCAGTTTTTAATGTGTTTCCTCAATTTGCGACTAAGCGACATAATTCACGGCCAGTGTTGCCAAAATTTTGTCATTAAAAAATGCTAGATTTTGTTTAGAAAAATGCTAGAAAGTGCTAAAAATTTTTGAAAAGTGCCAAATAAAAGTGCTAAAAAGTTTAAAGAAGGAATTTCGCTTAAAGCTAATAATGAAATCTGTATTTCTTGAGATTTGCTTGCAAAACCTGGAAACATATAGCTCGCAATGTCCTTTTTGGGGTAGCCCCAACCGATTTAGCTATAATTTGATATTTTGGATTTTCATTGGAAACAAGTAAAAAAGTGTGTTTTTATCAGAGGTTTCGGATTTAATGTTGATAAAATTGTATAAACTACTTGGTCCACTACTACTTGGCAATAATATTGCATTTATAAATATTAAAATATGTTGACCATCTTTGGAAATAATCTAAAATTCGTAAAAATAATGGTATGTGCAAAGTTTGGTTCATATATGACATTCCGATCGCCTGATATTGGATTTACAAATATTGAAAATTTTGACCATTTGTGGGGGAGATACCAGAAAGAGTGGACAAAGGGTCCCATCTTCCTACTTGACCTAGGATAGATGAAGAGTTTGGTTCAAATCGGACATTCCATTACCCTGATATTGGATTTACTAACCGACGATATTCACCATCTTCGAACTCAAACTATGTTTGGAAGAAATATTAAATTCAAATTTTGGATGAAATCGATTACTCCCTTCGAGAGTTATAGTGCGCACCAGCCAGACAGATAGACAGACGGACGGACATTCGTAAATCGACTCCAAATTTTCTGAAAGGGATTTGGTCCAAAGAAACATAGGTTCTAAAACCAATATTTCGATGAGGCACATTTTCACCGTATCAAAGTGTATATACCCTCATTAGCCGTAAGGCTGAGGGTATAAAAAATCTGCCTACCAAACATTATCAATATGTGTCCACGTTTTGGTATAGAGCGGTACCTCCATTATTCGTTGGTTTGGTGACTTTAGGCACATTATTCAACCGAAGTGGTTTCAATTTGATATTTTGGATTCTCATTAGGCAGGAAATCTCCATACCAAGAATTATCAATATTGGGCCGTTTCGGGGTAGCCTCCAGAAAGCGGTCGGGGACGTTTTTTAATAGAATTGATTGTAATATCACATTGCGCGTAGGCTTCTGAGGCTGGCTTAAAGTACCGATCTGTTTTCGGTATTTTGAGGGATCTTGCCGTATTCTCTGGTTTTTGTTAGGGTAAAAAATATTTATACGGACAATTTCTATATTTGATCATATACTCCATATAAAATTTCCTTCCTATTCGCATAATTTTAAAGTTTTAAAAGCCTAGCGTGAAACATAAAACAATTTCTATGTGGAATCGAAAAACGGCAAATTTTTTGGTTTTAAAAATATCCAGAAAAAAATAAAAAATGCTAAAAATGATGCTAGGTGCTAGACCATTTTTTTGGTTCTAATCGAGTTTAAAAAGTGCTAAATCTAGCACTAAAAGTGCTAAATTGGCAACATTGTTCACGGCCAAAGTAAAAGTGTCAGACTACAAAATGCTGATTACGTCTCGTATGTATTATTTTAAAATAAATCGGTGTACTATTTCCGTAAAATCGTAAAAAATATATATGGGAGCTATTTTCAAACGAAGGGCCATATCCGCTTCTTATTTGGCAACATGTATTTTGATGGCCCTAGATTTAGAGGCACCCACCGACAGTGACTAGCATACCGGATTATTAGAGGATTAACAACTTCTTTGCAGAAATTTGATTATAGATCCATGTTTTGACATAGCCTCTCGACCACATTAAAAAAAAAAATACTTTTAAAATTATGTATTGTCATTACATTGTTATTTGTATTAGTTTAATATACCATACAGTTACACCTACCAATAATAACACGCCCTCTCATATTTGTTTCTTTTAATTACTTACTTCTGGTTAGTAAAATTCACTTGACGTCTTCATATTCATCAGTATAACCAAATATCAGCCATTATTCTAAGAGCAACATCGTTAACTTTTTGCCACAAAGAAAAATTAATGTTGGCAACATTTCTTCTTCTTCTTCTTTCAGTTCACATCTGTTTCATTTTATCATTTCCATTCCATACATTTTTATCCAAATGAAATTTGGCACTCTGGTGGTACTTAATTTCCATATACATTGACACATACACACACATGTATATAGGGTACAAGATGTACAAAAAAGGTAATCTCATCAATTACAGGGAAAACAAACGCACACATCAGCCATAGAAAGGTAAAGCAGGCATTTACCTTGAAAGTTCGCATCAAAAAGCTAAACAACAGGGAAACATATAAACTATTGTTTAGAATACAACTGCTGAGTGCTGAGTATAATGAATGACTTTGGTTAACAAATGACAGCTCTTATATAATTTTTAGGAAATCATATATATTGTGCATATACTTAAACAATGAAAATACAAATGCTGCCAACGAATTTTTATGTCGCTGCTAAAGAAGACATGCCAAGATACAAAATACACCCATATGAATAACTATTATAAAGCATCCTGACAAAAAAGGCGAAAGTTGTTTTTTATATAAAACAGTATGGTATTTAGACAAAAATTATTTGCATACATATATTACACACTGGGTCTAATTACTAAAAAAGTAGATTTAATTAAATACAGATTGACGTATGTGAAGTTTCGATTTTATATTTTCGTCTGATTTTATGGAAATGCAGCACCAAATATCCAAAATGTTTCCGATGGCGACAACATTTGACACAGAGTACAGATTGACTTATGTGAAATTTTGAAATCGGTTTAGATTTGGATATAGCTCCCACATATATCTTCGCCCAATTTTATATAATAGTGCACCAAACTCCCAAAAGCTTGTCCGATTGAGATGAAATTTTTGGTAGCGTACCAAATAATGTCAAGAATGAGGTGTAATAAAATAGAGCTCGCATATATATTTTAGTTCGATTTTATGTAAGTAGTGAATACAATAAAACGATAGGTACCGTGCGAAACTGCCAAATTTTTCTCGCATTACATGGGACGGAATGGTGGTGCCTTCCAAAACTTACTCAGGAAATAAATGCTCATACTTCTGCCAGAAAGTTTTTAATGTTGGTCCTTGTTTCAACAAAGCATACATGAAAAAGTCTGAGTATCCAGCCACATTCTTCAACCGAAGTGACATTTATTGTTATATCATTGTATTCCGATACCTTCTTAAAGTTTACGTTTCTACTGATAGAAAGTCTTCTGGAAATCTTCGAAAGCAAGTGTCTTCATCAACAGAAGACATACTCACTTTCTATTGTAAATAGCAGACCCTAATTGATATAAGACATTATCGAGATATTCTATTGGCGAAATACCCGCTGTTGGCGTGATACCGATGAAGGGGAGAAAAACCAATAAAGAAATATATTTTCCAATTTATTTGACAAGTTGGTGAGTTTCGAATGAAACAAAATTTTACCTTAATGCGTGCGTGTTCGATCGAAAGCGAGATTGCAAGTTTAAACAACGAAAGCGAGATTGCAAGTTTTAGCAACGAGAGTTAGAATGCAAGAGAGTCGCGGTGAGCAAATGTAGCGTAAACAAGGTCGAGATCACATCGACGACCGTAGCACTGGAAAGTCCTCTCTGCATCCGAACTGAGCGAATGTGACTTCTAGGACTGAGCGTAGGAAAGAGAGAATACTCTCTCCTACAATCCGAACCAGGCGAATGTGACTCCTCGAAGAAGTGCAGAGAAGATTCCCCCATTGACTCAAATGAGTGGCCAATTAATGTGAATAATAATTGGTATGCTACGGAAGGGGTGAACAACATATCGAACATATACATTGTCGTAAACAATGTATCGAACCTAAACACCCACTGAAGGTCTGTTATAGGCAAAAAGATTTCCAGAGATCGGTTTTTGTTATTCTCTTTTTGAAAACTCTGACAAGTTTCGCATTATGTTTCACTGTCAAACGTCTTCAGTTTGCTCTGCATTTTTGGTGAATGGGATCTTGTAACGATTCCCGAAGAGGCAATTTATTATCGAAAAATTATGTTCAGCGACATAGCTCATTTTTGGCTCAATGAGTATGTAAATCAGCAGAATTTTCAATTTTGGAGTGCCAGATCAGAAGCACTGCCAAGGTATACAGAAAAAGATGTTTGCTAACCGTAACGAAGCTGTGAATGGCAAGGTCTACCGTAAGATGTAATATAACAATATTTCGAATAATTGAGAAAATTCTCTCTTCATACTAATTTTTAGGACAGGAACCAAACACAATGACCAAGGTAACGATAATTTTTAACGTGACAGTCTATTTTCCGTACTCCCCATATCCAAATATAGAAGGTC
The DNA here is from genome assembly GCF_032173495.1 of Musca vetustissima. Classification (NCBI taxonomy): domain Eukaryota; kingdom Metazoa; phylum Arthropoda; class Insecta; order Diptera; family Muscidae; genus Musca; species Musca vetustissima. Next base: position 79,013 of record NW_026873853.1, read on the forward strand.
AGGCAGGCGAACTTAGAGATGTCATCAAAAAACAGAATGGTTTATAGTGGTCTTACATAAACAAAATATTTTCTGCAGATAAATAAGCAATATTCTTTGTAGAGGACATCTATTGTCTCTTCTAATACTATTTTAATTGTATATAAACTGATTTTTAGTACCAAATTATGAATTTTTAATCTGATATTAACATGTCCCTTCTGACATTGTAATCGTAACACTGTTCAGTTATGCAAATAATGGAAACACAAAATATGTTTATCATGTGAAAAATACAATATACTCTTTCCTGTCATTGTGGTCCGCATAATACTTAGGAGGGCATAACACGACTCTCCTACTATATATTCATACTATAGAAGAAGCACAAGGAGATGTACTCGAATTAATGTCTTTATTTTTGTAATTTTGTTTCCCAAACAGCTACATACTTTTTGTTTCTTGTTTGTGGTACATAAAAATACATTCAGAAGCACAAGAAGAAGGTGGAGTCCAACAAGTAAAAAAAAACGGTATATTACTTTATATCATTGGTGTATATCTGCCGTGTGGTATAAAAATACCCATGCACACACACTACCGAACACATACGTACTATTTATTGTTTAGTTGGAGAATGCAGGGAATATATCACAAAAATTAACTTCTCCATACAAAGAAGAAAATACAAAGAAAAGCCAGTAAGGAAAGTATTAAAGTCGGACTGGGTCGAATATATGATACCCTTCACCACTTTGGGTGTATTCTACATATGTATCCGAAAAGACGTCGCCTTCTTTAAGGAATTTTGACATGAAATTGAACGAACTTAAATATGTGATTTTTATGTCTTTCTGGAACATATGCTGAATTTCATTTCATTTGGGCAAGTTTAGTGTCGTTTGTGCACAGTGGGACAGATTTGTGCAAATCGATTTAAAGCAAATTTGACACACGCTATTCGGAATGCTGCACTGTTTAAAATTTAATTGCAATCAGACATCTATTGATTATTTGGTGTACCTTAAACATAAATAAGTCGAAATTATATATGGAAGCTACGATATATCTATATCTGAACCGATTTGAAGCACACTTGCCAGAGATTAATTTATATTAATTTCAGTACGTTGTGTCAATCGGCCTAGCTGTGGATCTTTAGTGCACAATGTACACATCATTCGGGCGAAACTATATATGGAAGCTATATCTAAATCTGAACCAATTTTCACGAAACTTAGCACACGTAATTCTAGACGTAATTTAATACGTTATGCCATAATTCGTGCAAATCAAATGATTTTCAGGGACTTTGGTGCATCATTTACCTAAAATCGGACGAAACTATATATGGGAGCTATTTGTAACTCTAAACCGATTTTCACGAAACTTAGCACACATCATTTTAGACCTAATTCAATAGGCTATACCAATTTTCGTGCAAATCGAAAGATATATAGGGACTTTGTTAGACCATTTACCTAAAATCGGGCGAAACTATATAGTGGAGCTATATCTAAATCTGCACCGATTCTCACGAAACATAGCACACGTCATTCTAGATTTAATTTAATACGCTATGCCAAAATTTGTGCAAATCAAATGATTTTCAGGGACTTCGGTGCAGCATTTACCTAAAATCGGGCGAAACTATATATGGGAACTATATCTACATCTGGACCGATTTTCACGAAACTTAGCACACATCATTCTAGACCTAATTCAGTAGGCTATACCAAATTTCGTGCAAATCGAAAGATATATAGGGACTTGGGTACCCCATTTACCATAAATCGGACGATAATATATATGGGAACTATATCTATATCTGAACCGAGTTTTCCCAATTTCAATAGGGTTCGTCAATGGGCCAAACAAATAAGCTGTGCCAAATTTCATTCAATTTGGCTCATAAATGCGACCTGTACTTTATTTACAATTTAACATGGACAGACGGACCGACATGAATAAATAAAGGAACCATGGGTCTATCTCGATTATTTTTGCCTGTTACAAAAATATGCAGAAAGACATAATACCCTGTACCACAGTGTGGTGAACGGTATAAATATATAACGACATCAAAAACCAAGTGGAAACATAGAAAAGGAATAAAGCAACCAATTGTACAAACATACATACTTTAGAGTGAGATAATAAAATTGCATGATACTATAATGGGGGATTCCCTGAAGTGTCTGTGGGTAACTGAAAATGTTACACAACAATGTTGCCATACGAAAAATATGGTCATCATTTCTAGAGAAAAATAAATTTACAAATTACAGGATGATATTAAAATGTAAGATAGAACTTTTATCGCCTTTTTCAATTTAATATGAAATAAAAAAGACTTCGTATACCCTCCACCCCTGTATAACCCAAATGTCAAATATCAGTTTATAAAGTCAAAGTATTAATTTGTGCCAAATATCAGTTTATAAAGTCAAAGTATTAATTTGTCCCAAAACTCTTACAAATATGGCACACCCTTTATTAGTTATGTTCCCATTTTAGAGTGCATGATCCAATATAAATTCCACCCAAATGAAATATCATCGCTCTATATAATTTATATACCTACATACATTCACTTTGTTCTATTGTGGCAAATTGGTATACTCTCTCTCCCAGACTCTGTTGTTGCTCTGGCAACGATTTGTTTTCGTTCGGGATTCTTTTTTTCTATGGGAACGAAAACAAACAACCGAAATCCTGAAATCCCAAAAATAACAACTTCAAAGTATTTTCTTCATTTAATCTAATCAATATTTAAGAATGTACAGTTACTTACACAACAACAAATTCGAGTACAAATATTTAAAAATATGTTCATAATAAATATATTACGCAACACACAAACACACACCTACATACACAGAAGTATATAAATTTGAATAACGAAATGTTTTTATTTTTTACCAAGACCAGTTTATTTTACTTGACTTTTTTAATGGATAAGCTTTTCTAAAGTTATGAACATTTTTTATACATCTTCTTGAAATTTATTTAATTTAAGGCATTGGCTTATTTGTTTGGAAATTCTTTAGCAGGTTATGTAGAAATGTACGCATATTGTTGGGAATCTATCTACCTATTGTAATGCTAGATAAAAAGTTTTTAAGATTTATTTCAGTTTTGGAAAAATTCTGTTGTCCTAATTGGACATTTGAAAAAAAGCCAAAAGGATAAAATATAGAAACATATTTTTTGTATATATAATTCTATGCATAATGCTATTTACGGTTGTGGAATTATGAAGCTTCTTTCGACGAAATACTCACACGAATTTTTTTCCCCCCAGCTTAGGCAAAAATTTGAAATTTTTAACACGAAGATCAGCATGAAATTATTACTTTTAGCCGGAGAAAAAATAGCAATCATTAATTTTGGATGTCGACTTATTGAAACACCTTTTCGAATTATATTGAAGTCTCAAATAGTGAAAACTATAGTTGCGGAATGTAAGACTTAGACCGTAATCGCAGTCGTAATCGAGTAGAAAACATTTCCATATCAGACTATAATGTCTATTTATACCCTTCAATACAGCGAACTGGCCAACAAAATTATTCTATGCACCACTATGGTCGTATATGAAGCTCCGAGCTTATAAGTTCAATACCCTATGCAGATCTACAACAATCCGTATGGATGACATGCGAATTGGTGGTTGGCTCCGCTCCTCTCCATTGGGAAAATCAAATTCATTGCGTGAAACATGCAGAAATTTAAATGTGTCTGTATCAAATCGAAAAGCGAATTTTTTTTGAGGATTATACTAAAAAATTTGGGAAAAAACTGGAACAAATTAAAAATGCTAAAAAAGTGATAGTTTTGAATCCAACGACGCACTATGTCGTGAGTTCACATTAGCAGCGGCCAAAAATAGAAGGAGTTATCGTAGGAGCAAGGCAAAACATTGGATAGATCGGACCAATATTTGTATTTTAATATATATTCTTTTGTAACAGTTCCTACATCTAGATTAGATCCGTATAGACCAATTTTAAACAAAATACCGTGCGACAGTCTAATTTTTTAATGAATTACAGGGCTAACTTTAGATGGGTACAAAAATGTATGTAGGTAAAATGTTATATGTTGAAATATATAAATAATTTTTTCATCAATTATTGGTGAAAGTACCTCAAGAATGATTCCTCAAAATGTTATCCAAATATCATTATTGAAAATTTTACAGCATATTTATTCAAAAACAAGCGCAGAAAAGTTAGGGTTGGCATGGTCGAACTTTGGATATCCTCCAGATATTGTCAGTATATCTGGAGGATATCCAAAGTACTTGAAATGAAAATATGGGGAACATACCAAAAAGTAGACCTATACCGACATTTTTACATACCGATTATGTAAACCATAATGTACACTAAATACAAATTTCAGCAATTTTTAATGGATATTTATACCCTCAACCTTATGGCTAAGTGTGTAAACACTTTGATTCAAACTTTGCATATCTTATTGTAGTTCATATATAGTTCATTATCGAACCTTACGTTCCAGTTTTTTATCCCGAAAATTGGCGGTACCCTCATACGGAGCTATCCGGAAAAATTGACCTATATTTATAATTTTTTGTGTAGAGATTAGGTACCTATTAATGTACCAAATTTCAGGGAATTTGGTTGAAAGAAATACCGAAAATTGGGGACTACCCTTATATGGGAGTTACGCCTAAACGTGGACCGATATATCCCATATTCGAACTTGACTTGCGTTCAGACAAAAGCCAACCCAATGCACAATTTCAGCACCCTATGCCAATTCCTTCAGAAGATAGCGTGATTACAACAGACTGACGGACATAACTAGATCGTCTTAGAATTTGCAAACGGATGTAATTACACTTTTACTAATTTTACAGGAGAAGCAAAAAACGTTATAAAATCTATATATCGTCATCATAGTTTAAACACACTGCAAAACGGACGATATCCACACATACAGATTTTGTATAAATGGTGCATTAAAGCCAATTTATATCTTTCAAATTGCGGAAATGAAGTTTCGTGAAAATATTTCAATGAGTTACAAAAGGAATGAAATAGGATAGAAATATAACTTTAATACTTTTACCCAGTGGGAAACAAAAATACCTAATTAACTGATTAGTTAAAAAATGAAGAAAAGCCTTAAATTTGGGGGAGGGCTACCGTAAAAAAGCTATATCAAATATAACCATAAAGGTTTTGACCTTTTGAATTTAACCCTACGGTCAAAAGCAGCATTTTACAAAAAAAGATTGAGCAATATATACTTTATATGGTCGGAAATGAATATTTCAATGAGTTACAAAAGGAATGAGGGCATATTAATTTATAAGAAGCTACAAATATACCCGGTTTTTGAACCTCTATAATCCAATCAGAGTTTCTGTAATTTGCAATTTAATTTTCTAGACAGCCCCCATTTTTAATGATTTAGAGAATTTATAATATTCACCACATTTTGGAGGTTAAAAATATCGGTCCGGCAGGACTTAACAAATTTTTACATGACCCAAATTTTCAAAACGAAATTGCCTTTTAATTTACAATTTAGTATTCCAATATTCTTCGTAGTGCATGCATAGTATGTTTGTAATTTTTATCCATAGGGGGTTAAAAATGACATCTGTGCAGCTTTAATTTTCTCAATCAATATCGATTTAGACATTTAATACACTTCAGAGAAACTACGCCTGTCTGATAGACACGACTCTTTGTGCAAGCAAACTGAAAGACCTTAAAATCGGCTTAAATACTATGAAGACTGCTTTTTCGACTTTGTAACCTTTGTCCTCTACTGTTTAATCAAAATACATATACAATAGTTTCCCTACGCTTTCCAAATATACTGCATAGTATAGACAAGGTGCTAAACCCCGTAATTGTTACGCTCATATGAAAATACTGTGCTATTAGTAAGTTTGCGGTAGCTATACATTTCTCCCTCAAAAGAATCGATATTATTGTATATTAAATGTGTACAAATATTTCAATTGAAATTGCTAACACAATGTTAACTAACCCCGCGCTACATTCAATCGGAATCATATTAATTATTAAATCAGATTTCAATTAAAATGCGTTTGTCGCGTCTCTTAATGGAAATTTCAATGCCATTGAACATAATAATGTGTGTGTTACTGGCATCAGATGTTATGTGAATCACGCAGATGTGCACTCTTCCCCTTCAGTCCACAATAAAACATTGAACCCAACATCCACTTACAATTCCAGACACAAAGGCAGCTTAAAATCATCGTTTTGTCGAACAAATTCCATTTGATCGAGAGGGTGCCGATGCGTATGAGAGTTGTTATTCAAATATTTACACATTCACATACAACTCACAAAACAAACAGCAACAGCAGCAATGTTTTTGTTTACACCACACAGTGAATATTTTAATAGGTTTATATTTACCTGCAAAGAGAAATAAAATAATAACAAAAAACATTGATTGTAAATTATGTTTAAATTAGATGTGCACAATTACATATTTAGTTGAAATAATAATAAGATGGATGGGAGAGGTAAATAAGAGAGGTCATATGAATTCGACAATAAAAAAACACAAAATGAAATGTCCAAATATTATATAATATAGACATATCTAAATTTCCAATATTTCAAATATTTACTGTACTGCATGGGAAATATTATTAAAAATAATAATAATAATGCATTCGGTAATGTTATTTTAATTAAACATTCTCTATTTCTATATTGGGGAGAGCTTTTTATTTTAACATAACCATAATCCGCAAATTGCGATAATCTTTACAAAATTGGTAAGCCACAAAATCATTTCCTAAACACAAGAAATAAACAATTAAAATTGAATATATTTGTTGGTATGAAAAAGAAAATCGAAAAGAATAACACACACATACACAGACATATTCATAAAAATATATGTGTATTATGATATATGTGTATATAAGAATATCCTTTGCAATTGCATAATCCTGCTCATGTACAGACGACTCCATTTTATTGCAAAGATGGGTGCCCCAGTGTGTTAGAAAACTTGCAATGTGAACTACTTAATTTGTTTTGTCATTTCGGAAGAAGGCTATCCTCTGGTCTTTTATTGAACAATCCCTTAAACTGGAATTCTGTTGTAGACCTCCATTTTGTTTTGGTTTTCTAGGACGATAATCTTTTGGTATATATAGTAAAATATGTTACTTGCTGCTCTTATATGGAAAAAATGTCAACAGCTCCTCGATGATTTCTGCGATATATGACCATAGAATAATTTTTTCTCAACTTATTTTTGGAGAAAGAATTTCTGGTCATCTTTACCTTGGGCCGTCTGGCTTTCAGGCCTCCTATAAACATATTTCTATGAAAGAAACACTCGTTTCGGGGTTTCAAGCGAATAATAAATTATGGTCGTATATGATCCTCTATTAAAGAATACCTACAGAAATTTAAACAAAAATAGAGCGAATTCGGATAATAACCAGTAAGAAAAGAAGTAAAGTCGGACGCGGCCGACTATATATACCCTACGCCACTTTGGGTATATTCAAATGAATGGTCCATTAACTTGAAATTGGATGAACTAAAATATGTGATATTTATCTATATGTGAACCACAAACACGTCATTCTGCAACCTATACTAAATATTTCATTTGGACAGAATGTAAATCAATTTAAGGCAAATCTCAATCGGATATCCATTGATATTTTGGGTCCTTGGTGCACCATCTTCTTAAAATCGGACGAACCTATATATATGAGCTAATGTAAATCTAAACCAATTTCAACAAAACTTAGAACACGTTATGATATAGTTTCGGGCACCGTTTACTTAAAATCGGACGAAACTATATATGGGTTCTATGTGTAAATCTTAAAATCCGATTTTCCCCTATGTCCTTGGGCCAATAAAGATGCTGTGCCAAATTTCATCAAATTCGGATCATAAATACGGCCTGTAATTTGTTTGCAATTTAACATGAACAGACAGACGAACGGCAGGCATAAAACGGTACATTTTAGAGTTTTTTATTCACAAAGGCGAAAATGCAAGGCAAACGGCAAAAATTGTGAATGGTGTTTATGGTTCCGATACTTTAACAGCAAATTATGTGCAATTTTGGTTTCGTAGATTCCGATCAGGAATTTTAGAAGTTAAATATGCACCGGCCAATAGTTCATATAAAAACCAGTAGGGAAAAATCAAAAGTCGAACGGGCCGACTCCATGATACCTTTCCCCAGTTTGGTACATACAAGAGATGCACTTACTTGAAATATAACGAAAATATATATGGGAGATATATCTAAATCTGAACAGAATTTCTGTACGCTGTGCAAAATTTTTTCTTAATCGGACAAACATTGAAATATCATATGCCAAAAATCATCGAATTCGGATCATAAATGCGACCTATACTTTGTTTACAATTTAACATGGACAGACAGAAAGTGATTCTATGCATATTCTCAAGAAGAACCAAGTGTCTAACTCATTTGCTTTTACCTGTTATAAACATATGCACAAAGACATAATACCCTGTACCAAAGTGTGGTGAACGATGTAAATACGAGGGCCACCCAGAAACTTGGGTCAATATTGATAATTTTTGGTAGGGATATTGTTTAAACCAAAAATATAAAATAATTGGAGTTAACATTATATGGGGTCTACCCAGAAACATTGGTTGAAACCCGGAATCTATCTCCCCAAACGAAAATTGTGAATATGTTTACTTATATAAAAAAGCAAATTTTCATATAGTAAAATATTCAGTCTCTGGTCGTATTTCTCTTTTTCCTTTTATGTGTAATATACTGTCGACTATGGCGTATCTGTATGTCGTCCTATGTTTACAAACACATTGCACATTTTTGAATAGAATATAGACCACAAATATGAACTATATTCACATATGATTACCATAACTTCGTTTTAACTTATGGTTTTTTTTTTTTTTTTTGCTTCGTTTGTTTAAAACCAATTTTCGGATACCCATACTTCTGGCATACACACAGCAAAATGTATTTATTCCCACTCCATACCATTGCAAACCAACAACAAAATACATATTTATGGGCATTTTTATGTGAATTAAACATTCCTGTGTTTAATTTCCCAAATATTTTTACTCAAAACTATTTGCATTTACCACACATACATACACACACCATCCCATACAACACAAGTCAGAGGCAAAAAAAAAACGGGGATGTGATTCTTAGTTATGGTTCAATTATTAGTTGCATCATTGTGTACGTTGAGCGGATTTATATCTCTCCGGTTGTATTTTCTGGGTCTTGCAACAAATTCAATTTTCTGCTGCCTTTGCATTTCTGCTGCCGACATTCTCCGGATGTCATAACAATTTCGACATGGCAACGGAAGTTTTACTTAAACCAATAAAGTTTATGGAATTTGAGAATTATTTTAAAACAGTTCAGTGATTTTTCGGAATATTAAATTCTAAAGGTTCTGGGAAGCCACACAAAGTCATTTTGAATAACTCGAAACACAAAGAATATTTACTTATGGCATTCAAAGTAGATTGTCTTGAACATTGAATTGAAATTTCACATTTGCAAAGCAGAGTAATTACAACGAGTCGATAGAATAAAATACAAATACAAATAGAATAAATGAATAAATATTGCATCAGAATTTGTAGACAATTTACATTAAGGCAAAAAGAAATAGAAATTCTTCATGGAAATTGGTTCTCAATGTAAATGAATTGCTGAGTTCAAATCTATAATCGGCTTGATACGATTGACACAAAATTTAAATTATAATCGAATATCCAAATGTTACAATGCAAAATATGTTAGGGGAAGCAGATGAATTGATGTAATAGCTGAGAGACATACGAATATATGGATAATCTATGCAGCAATACTTAAAGCAAAAACATGTCTCTATATAGACAAAATATAGAGATTTAGCAAATGTTAAGGTTTTATACCCTTCACCACAGTGTGGTACAGGGTATTATGTCTTGTGCATATGTTTGTAACAGGCAAAAATAATCGAGATAGACCCATGGTTCCTTTTGAGAAAATGCATGATATCACTTTCTGAGTCGATTTATGCATGTCCGTCTGTTCGTCCGTCTGTCCGTCCGTCCATGTATTTTTGTTAACAAAGTACAGGTCGCATTTATGATCGGATTTGGATGAAATTTGGCACAGGTCACTTAATTGGCCCAAGGCGAACCCTATTGAAAATGGGGAAAATCGGTTCAGATTTAGGTATAGCTCCCATATATATTTTCGTCAGATTTAACGTAAATGGTGTACCAAAGTCCCAATATATCTTTCGATTTGCACAAACTTTGGCACAGCGTAATGAATTAGGTTTATAATGATGTGTGTTAAGTTTCGAGAAAATCGGTTCAGATTTATATATAGCTCCCATATATATTTTCGTCCGATTTAAGGTAAATGAGGCACCTATATATCTTTCGATTTGCACGAAATTTGGCATTGTATACTGAATTAGGTCCAGAATGAAATGCACCAATTTTCGAGAAAATCGGTTCAGATTTAGATATAGCTCCCATATATAATTTCGTCCGGTTTAAGGTAAATGGTGCATCAAAGTCCCTATATATCTTTCGATATGTACGAAATTTGGCATACAGTACTGAATTAGGTCCATAATGATGTGTGCCAAGTTTCGAGAAAATCAGTCCAGATTTAGATATAGCTCCCATATTTAGTTTCGTCCGATTTTATGTAAATGGTGCACCATAGTCCTTATATATCTCTTGATTTACACGAAATTTTGCATAACTTACTGAATTGAGTCTAGAATTGCGTGTGCCAAGTTTCGAGGAAATCGGATCAGATTTATATATAGCTTCCATATATATTTTCGTCCCATTTTAGGTAAATGTGCCTCCAAATTACCTATATATCTTTCGATTTACACGAAATTTGGCATTGGGTACTGAATTAGGTCCAGAATGATGCGTGCTAAGTTTCGTGAAAATCGGTTAAAATTCAGCTTCAATATATATTGTCGACCGATTTAATTTAAATTTTGCACAAAAGATTTGGCCGACCGGCACACAATTTTGTAGAATGTACTGTTACTATGACATTTCCTGTCTCAAGTTTTCTTGAAATTGGTTCAGATTTACACATAGCTCCTATAAATGGGAAATTACAAAAATCTTTTAAATTCCTTGAAGCAAAGGTTTGCAAGGTTATAACTCGCGAAATATGAACATATTGCACAAAATTTAAATTCATTTCTATAAAATGAAGTGTTCTTGTCAAAATCTTAAAATATTGGTAATAAATAATAAGTTTGGTGGAAGCTGTGATGGTCGTAATGTAAAAAATGGGTGAAAATGTTTTGAAGCCAACGAGTTTTTTGTGTTCCTTCCTGAATAATCAATGGGTGCCAGATTGATACATTTTAAACAGTAAAGCATACCAAATAGCGTGTGTAAAGTTTGCTTTAAATCTATTTAGAACGTATGGGGTAGGTTGCAGAATGGCATGTGTTGGTATTGATGTTAGTCGGTTTACTTATAGAAAAAAAATCGCATATTTAAGTTCGTTCAATTTCATGTCAATGTTTCTCAGAAAAGGCGAATTCTGTTAGGATACATCTGTAGAATATCCCCAATGTGGTGAAGGGTATCATATAGTCGGCCCAGTCCGACTTTACTACTTTCCTTACTGTTTTTTTTTTCATTTTTATAAGTCGCATTTTAGAAGCCAAGTTATATGTTTTGTCATTTCGAATTCCTGGTACAATTCTGTCGAAAATTTTCAATACGGCAAAAGTTCTAAACTCCTGATCAGAATAGCAAAAGTAACAAGCAAATCTTCATGTCAGATATATCAATATTGACTAGTATTTTGGATAGCCCAATATAATTGTACTGCCATTATTAGGTATTTTGAGGAATTATTAGGACGTTTGTTTAAACCAATTGACTCTTATACCCTCCACTATAGAACGAATGATATATAAGAATATATATTCTATAAAGTATATATATTCTTGATCATCGTAAAATTCTATGACAATTTAGCAACGTATGTCTTTCTGTCTATATCTTGCAATCACTCTAGCCTTTAAAACAATTGCATAGAGTTGTCTTTTGTCTGCCATTAGGTCAATTTCGACATTTAGGCATATCTCCTATATAAGGGTGTCCCTAATTTTCGTTTTTTTTTTTTTTTGGTTACTTGGTCACATTTTAAATCAAATTCGCTGAAGTTTGTTACTTTAGGCTTTTATTGGGTACTAAATTTCTCCACTTAAAGTTATAAAAATAGGACCACTCTTTCTGAAAGCCCCATATAACAGTACCCCAAATTGTCAGTATTTTGGGGGGTTTGTCAACCGAATTCGTTGTAATTTAGTACTTTGGGTTCTTATTCGGCAGCAAATCTCTCAAATCTGTCTGTCTGTCTGTTGTAATCTAAACGATAGCCTCTAAACGATTTGAGATAGATCGCCATTTTGCATAGAGTTGTCTTTTGTGTGGTCAAGTTCGAAGATGCGATATATCGGTCGTTTAGGTATAGCCCTTATATAATGATACCCCCAATTTTCGACATTTTGGGGTTCTTGCGAGCGTATTTTTCATGTTCGACATTTATTTCGGTATTTTTGGGTTTTTGGGCGCGTTTTTCAACAAAATTGGCTGTTATTTGGTATATTGTTGTCGTATATGGGAACAAATCTTCCTCCGAAAAAATTTAATGTTCGCCCCTTTCTAGACTAGTCCCTATATAACCCCGTTTTCCCCATATACTGGTATTCCACCATAGTACTCGAAAGTATGGAATTCTAAGACGTTTTTGCCAATTTAGCCATATGTTGTAATCAGTCTATCTTCGGAGAATATCGAGATAAAAAACTTGAACCTCAGAGAATGAACTATATTGGCCGCATTCATCGCACGTAATGATACCATACGATTTTCGGTATTTTTAATATTCATCGTGAAGGAAGGTATTGTGTTGTAAAAATGAACCAGTAAGGAAAGTAGTAAAGTCGGACGGGGCCGACTATATGATACCCTTCACCAATATGGGTACATTTAAAAGATACATCCTAACAGAAGGGCCATTAATATGAAAGTGGATGAACTTAATTATGTGACCTTTATCTAAATGTGAATCGACTTAGGTCAATCCATAGACATGTCATTTGTTCGTTATAATGGGACAAAATTATGTAAATTTAAAGCAAATATCAATCTGGCACCCGTTGAATATTTGGAGCCCAATTAACACGAAGTCGGTTGGATATATATAGGCTATATCTTTACTTCTACACGCGATTACTTCATTCTATTCTGAAAAAAACATGAATAGTTTGGTGCACCATTTACTTAAAATCGGATGAAAATATATATGGAAGTTATATCCAAATATGAACGAAACTTGTCACAGATTAGATTTAATTAATTTCAGCACGTTGGGTTCTTAATGGACATATTTTGGGTCCTCGGATCCTATTAAAAATCGGACGGAACTATATGGGAGCTATATCTAAATACATTATGCAAAATTTTACGTTATGCTAAATTGTGTGGCAATCGGCCAAACTTTGGGTCTTAAAATCGGATAATTTTCAGGAAACTTTACACAAATCATTCTAGACACAATTCAGTGCGCTATGTCAAATTTCGTGAAAAATTAAAAATTAAAATTAAATCGGGCGAAAATATATGGGAGCTATATCTAAAACTGAAACGATTTTTACGAAACTTATCACACATCATTCTAGGCTTAATTCAGTAGGCTATACAAAATTTCGTGTAAATCGAATGACATATAGGGACTTTGTTGCACCATTTACATTAAATCGGACGAAAATATATATGGGAGCTTTATCTAAATCTGAACCGATTTATGATCGGATTTGGATGAAATTTGACACAGGTCACTTAATTGGCCCAAGGACGAACCCTATTGAAAATGGGAAAAATCGGTTCAGATTTAGGTATAGCTCCCATATATATTTTCGTCCGATTTAACGTAAATGGTGTACCAAAGTCCCTATATATCTTTCGATTTGCACAAAATTTCTAGACTAAATCATTCTAGACTCAATTCAGTGCGTTATGTCAAATTTCGTGAAAAATTAAAATATATGGGAGCTATATCTAAAACTGAAACGATTTTTACGAAACTTGGCACACATCATTCTGGACCTAATTCTGTACTCTGTGCCAAATTTCATGCAAATCGAATGACAAATAGGGACTTTGTTGCACCATTTACATTAAATCGGACGAAAATATATATGGGAGCTATATCTAAATGTGAACCGATTTACTCCAATTTCAATAGGGTTCGCCCTTGGGCCAAATAAGTGAACTGTGCCAAATTTCATCCAAATCGGATGATAAATGCGACCTGTACTTTGTTAACAAAAATACATGGCCGGACGGACAGACATGCGTATATCGACTCAGAAAGTGATTCTATGCATATTCTCAAAAGGAACCATGGGTCTATCTCGATTACTTTTGCCTGTTACAAAGATATGCACAAAGACATAATACCCTATACCACAGTGTGGTGAAGGGTATAAAAATCAGCTTTCACTACACCACGAAATAAAATCTTGTGTTTGTTGGTGATGGCCTTATGTAACTTTGCCCTCTAAATTGCAGTATTTTGTGGATTTTATGCACATGTTCTATCATACTATGCGTCGTCAATATCCGCCCACGTTTTGGGGGTTTGCGACTTAAGCCTTTTTCACATGTTTTGTACGTTCCGTTTTCTCAAGTGTCGTTTTTAAATTAAATTCAAAATATGACCATAACCAAACCAATTATGCCAGTATGCGGCACCAATTCCCTCTGTCGTTCAAGTTTTCAAACGATATAGATTAGTTTCTTCAACAGAATGTCACTTTTCCGACCTCTTCGAAATAGTTGACTTTATTTTTAGCAACAATGTATCATTCGAAAGAACTTTGCGATAATTGTTTTCAAAATTGCACTCGAACCTCTTGAGTCGACACTTAAATGGAAACTTTCTGAGCAAAAATTTTAATTGGTCTGTTGTTGTGGCAAAATGCAACCAGCCAACCAGTCAGTCAGTCAACCAACCGGCTATTGCCACGTTACCGGGTTATGGAAACATTATGAACCCCATGACATGCATTCATACCCCATTGTAAGGCAATCTTAAGCACAAAGGCAATCCAGGAAAGTGCAACTTCATATTATCCTCATCATAATGGTCCAACATAATGATACGTTGGTGTCGTTTGTTGGTGTTGCTGCTGTTGTTGTCGTCGCTGTTTTTATTGTTGTTGTAGCTGTGAATGTTGATGTTGCCATGACTGGTGCCCTAATGTTTACATGACCAACTTGTGCTGACATGTCTTTTCCAAGTCCATTGTATCAAGGATGCCCCCCAATAACAATGAGACTATAAGGATGGTGCTGATGATGATGTTGCCGAGGATGACAATGAACAAAGAGCATGCACACAGATATTGTTGGCTAGCTGACTGGCTGGTTGGCTTGTTGCCTGCTTGTATGTCGTCAAAAAGGACACAAGTTATACATGAATATTGAGGTGTATATGTGTACCTTTCCGATTGTCTGCATGCATATCTCTGTGTGTGTGAGTCTGATAACAGCAAACAAAAATATAAACTATAATACACTAACAATACGAACAACAATTGTCTCAAGTTTCTCAGCTGTAATATTCACCAGCCAGTACATGAACATGGCTGGCGAACATGGACAAGTCCTTCGAACAAGGGCAACACTAACTGCAATTGCACCAAGCGCCATGCTCACTGCCAGCCAGCCAACCAGCCACCAAACAAACAACTAACCATCCATCCATCTAGTCAGCTAGCTACCTCAAAGACAACAAAAACAATCAAGGATACACTTGAAGATACGTGACAAGTGCAAGTACAGAGAGTACTCACGTCGCCTACTTCAAAGTTGTTTTGTTATTCTTGTGTTTTGTTGTTTTTTCTCCGCTCCCCTTTTTGATACATGTTGGATATCTTCAATCCACATACCCGAATGCTATAGGCTGCCAGTCAGTCAATTTTTAGATCCCAACATGAGAACGATGAAATATTAAATTCTTATTTTTTGTCTATTAAACGAGGACGGAAAATTGAGATTTTTTTATTAAATTTATCAAAGAGAGAGAATAAATTTAGTTCATAAAATATTCGCAACACGTATCGGAATTGTTTGATAAACTTCATTGCATTTTCCACCGGCATTGTAAGTATGAATGGCGGGATGTTGGAGTAAGAGTTGTATCTTGAAGTTGCATTCATGAGTAAAAATAGGCAAACAATTTTACACTTAAGTAATTGTTGTGGAGTATCGTATCTATTGATTTTTATTTACTAATGTTTTCGAATAAATATATTCTAAATATGTAAACAATTTCGAACAAGAATTGATGTAATCATTTGTTATTAGTATGCAATTGAATTGAAGTACTAATAGCAAATCCATGTACCCTATTCTGATAAATAAATGTTTAACCGAGATGGAGTGTCTTATAGCGCATCATTTCAATGTCTTCGGTTCTTCACTATACCGGATGTCCGCATTTCTTGTATTCAGATACATCCAATTCAGAAAACTGCGGACATTCAAAATACCAAAAAAATCGACCGATACCAAAATATAATCGTCAATCTCGACTCCGATTCAATCCTAGATCATGAAATCTGCAGAATGTAAATTTAAAAACAATTTATTTGACAATTGGGGGTGGGTTTCAAAACTCCGAAAATTTATATATAAATCTTTGCCACAACGTCTGATTTCCATTGGAAAGTTTGATATGCATTAGCGTAAACGTACTCCGTACGGTTCAAAGTATAAATATGTGTAACATAAAAAAATGTTCGTGAGGTTGATGCATTCAAAACCCATGTTTTTGAGGTGTATCCATGAGAATGAAGAAATGCATCACAATTAAGAAGATCACATGAAATAGTGTACAAATTAAGCTGGAGAATACTTTGAAACGAAATCTTTGCCCGAAGATGACGAAAATTTACACAACATTGTAGCATACAACTGTTCGAAGAAAGTGGATGATGTTAAGCAAACCATAGGTTGCAGGAGCACGCATTTACACGGCCTTATTAGCTCGTCGGTGGGGTTGGGTTCATCAGCTGCCAAGTTTGTATTTCCACGGTACACAATTAATATTTCAATAAGAATTTTGCGTGCACTAACAATTTATTTCGAGTGAATCGATATATGGATGAATTAAACGATAAATTATGATGATAGTCTACAGAAAGATAGATTCAGATCTAAAGAAACAAGTATTAGAGAAAGAGGAAAATAATGGAGAGAGTGCGAAAAGGAAACATATCAAATGATTTAGAGCTACAGCTGTTTATGTGCTCTTAAGCCCTCCCGACCATGGTTACATTTATAAAGAATCCAAAAGAATAAAATAATAGTTTCTTAGTAACCCCCAGATTCATAGGTAGCAAACGCAGTTACAATGGGAAATCAAAAAGTTATTTACTGATCTATTCTGAGTTCATAATGATGTTTATTTTCAGATCAATTGATTTTTCATAACATTTTAATGAAGGTAATAGAATTCTAAATGGGGTTTGACTCATAAGGAAAACGTAAATGGTAAATATGATCTAGGAATACACATATTCGCAATAAAAAACCAGTAAGGAAAGTAGTAAAGTCGGACGGGGCCGACTATATGATACCCTTCACCACTATGGGTATATTAAACAGGACTATTAACATAAAATTGGATGAAAAAAATATGTGATATTTATCTAAATGTGAATCTACCTAGATCCATCCATAAAGTATGTCAATCGACTTCAAACAAATATAAATAGGTCATCCGTTGGGCTATGTCAGTACTTCTAGAAAACGCAACTACGTAATTCTATGCTCAATTTTGTACGTTGTGCAAAATTTGATGACTAACATGAGGAGTTTGATGCCCAATTTACTGGAAATCGGGCGAAAATATATATGGAAGCTCTATCCAAATATTAAGCGATTTCAAACAAACTTGTCACAGGTTGGGTTATACTAATTTCAGAACGTTTTGTTCCTATTGTTTCTTTGGTGCGCCAATTACTTAAAACCAATCTATAATAAAAGGGAGCTATATCTAAATCTGGACCGATTTTCACGAAACAAGGCAGACATCACTCTATGCTCAATTCAGTACGTTATGCCAAATTTCGTGCAAATCGAAGGATATATAGGTACTTTGGTGCACCATTTACATGAAATCGGATGAAACTATATATGTCAGCAATATAGAAATCTGGACCGATTTTCATGAAACTTGGCAGACATCAGTCTAGAATCAATTCGGTACGTTATGACAAATTTCGTGCAAATCGAAGGATATATAGCGACTTTGGTGCACCATTTACATGAAATCGGACGAAACTATATATGGGAGCTATATCAAAATCTAGACCGATTTTCTCGAAACTTGATAGACATCATTCTAGGCTCAATTCAGTACGTTATGCCAAATTTCGTGCAACTCGAAAGATATATAGGGAAATTTACATGAAATCGGACGAAACTATATATGGGAGCTATATCTAAATCTGGACCGATTTTCTCAAAACTTGGTAGACATCACTCTAGGCATAATTCAGTACGTTATGCCAAATTTAGTGCAAATCAAGAGATTTATAGGGACTTTGGGGCACCATTTACATGAAATCGGACGAAACTATATATGGGAGCTATATCTAAATCTGTACCGATTTTCTCGAAACTTGGCAGACATCACTCTAGGCATAATTCAGTACGTTATGCCAAATTTCGTGCAAATCAAAAGTTATAGGGACTTTGGGGCACCATTTACATGAAATCGGACGAAACTATATATGGGGCTATATCTAAATCTGGACCGATTTTCTCAAAACTTGGTAGACATCACTCTAGGCTTAATTCAGTACGTTATACCAAATTTAGTGCAAATCAAAAGATATATAGGGACTTTGGGGCACCATTTACATGAAATCGGACGAAACTATATATGGGAGCTATATCTAAATGTGGACCGATTTTCACGAAACTTGGCAGACATCATTCTAGACCTAAATGATTTGGCTGTACCAAATTTCGTGCAAATAGAAAGATATTTAGGGGCCGTTTACATTAAATCGGTTAAATATATATATGGGAGCTATATCTAAATCTGAACCGATTTTTCCCAATTTCAATAGGGTTCGTCCATGGGCCAAATAAGTGACCTATGCCAAATTTCATCCAATTCGGATCATAAATGCGACCTGTACTTTGTTTACAATTTAACATGGACAGACAGACGGACGGACGGATATGCATAAATCGACTTAAAAAGTGATTCTATGCATATTCTCAAAAGGAACCATGTGTCTATCTCGTTTCCTTTTGCATGTTACAAACATATGCACAAAGACATAATACCCTGTACCACAGTGTGGTGAAGGGTATAAATATAAATTGCATTCGAATCAAGTTGAAATAACAATTTTATTATATATAAAGAAAAAATAAACTATCGATAATACACGCAAAAATCATTTAAAAGAAAATTAGCGATAATATAACTAAAGGTAAAAATAGGTAGCAGTTATATAAATAACATTATAACCGCAATTGTGTTTAAGAAATTCATAACCTATTATTATATTTGCATTAATGTCTTACAATGCGAATCTTCTTTCATGAACAAAATTTGCATGTATGAAACCATTCTCAATTTCAGATCAAAAAAAAAAAAAAAGTAAACAAATAATGAATAATACAATATGGTTTCAATCCAAATAACTAATCATATCGTATTGTTCCGTTGTTTTGCGTTCATTCGAACATACCTCAACGGTACCAAAAATTCACCATAGCATTAGATCAAAACAAAATAAGATAATAAAAACTTACACT
Organism: Musca vetustissima; assembly: GCF_032173495.1. Lineage (NCBI taxonomy): Eukaryota > Metazoa > Arthropoda > Insecta > Diptera > Muscidae > Musca > Musca vetustissima. The sequence continues at coordinate 98,911 of NW_026873853.1, forward strand.
GATCATTTAGCGGCTCCCACGCAGAAAGTACTTTCGGCGAATTCAGAGTATGCTGGTTGACCACAATATTGTAATGTTACACCATGAAGTTATGTTATCTTAACATCAAGCAATGTAAAATATACAATCACGACAAAATTGAGATCGGCTGCTTAGCTTTGATTCTGTTATTGAGAGCGGCCTCTATATTGTTCTCACATATCCATTCCTAGCGTTTTTCTGTTTCATCAAAGACTACCTCTTACATTACATATACTATGTAATGAAGAAGAATAGCCAAAGTCTTGGTAATGATCATTAATGCACAAAAAAACATGTGTCACAGGCAATGTAAATGATGATCTTTGATGAAACGCAACGGTATCACTTAAAGTATAAATTAATGGAACTCTATTCCTTTTTAATAATCATTTGAGATGGGCAAATATCCTTTAAGCTTTAAGTTATAAATAATCACTTGTGAGATGCAAATATTGCCAATTAATTTAGAATATTTAAAAAAATCTAAATTTTTCTATACTTATAAACTGTGATACGACTTCTATACACATTTGATCATACCATGATTATAAAAAAACTCCAGTAGATTTCTGCCTTGGATGTTTCGGCATAATTAATTTCATTTCGGGCCAATTTTGGTTTTGGTATAAAGAATATATGTACCACTTTCCATTTCGATTATTCTGCGATCTGACACACTGTTTTTTTGGAGTTTTATTTCACTTGATGTTGCCTGGGCAAAGTATGGGTTGAACTAACGTCGTTTTGTGAATAAGACAAACATGTGGCCGCAACAAAAAATGTGATGTGGTGAGCGCATAAGCTTTTATTCTGCAAAATCTCTCTTTCTGCTATGCAGTCAATGCAGTTAAGGGCGAATCTAATAGAAAAAGTAATTGATCGAGGAGGGAACTCAATAAAGTTTTTTATCACTTTAAATAAATCACGTTCCATTTACCTTCTGTTCTGAGTATAGATTATATTCTGCAGGTTAACAATTAGATAAAAAAATTCAACAATCCAAAATCATAGGACTTCTAATCAAACTGATTAAACATTTTGTTATGGAATTTTAACATATTTCGAAATACGGACGTTCTTACAATTGAAATAATCTATATAGTCATAAAAATATAACAAGTCTTATGTTGACCAAAATTATGTTGCAACACTCTGGAAAAATAGGTTCTTCCCTCGATGGATTATATGACAAAATGAACGAGACAAATTATATTTTTCCTTCATGAAGACTTGGTGATGTTAACTAATAACGTATTCATTCCAGAATTTTAGTTAAAATCATAAAACGAAATACAATAAGCCAACAAGAAGCACCGATAGGTTATCTTACCTATCGGTGCTTCCTGCTTACCACAACTCCATATACAGAGGGCTTTCAAATACGTTAAATAAGCTCTTCTTTTGAATTTGTTTTCAAGAGTTAAAACATAAAAATAATCAATGAAGGCAAGCGCCACTACAACATACATAATTGAGTCTGAAGGTGTCGAGTTTTGATAAAATCGTTTTTATACCCCGCATTCCTTTTGATAATATGTTATGACATTGAGCATATGTTTATAACATGGAAAGAAAACGAGAAAGACAAGTGATTTCTTTTGAAAATCTGCATAGGATCATTTTCTGAGTCGATTTATGCATGTTCGCCCGTCTGCCTGTATAATCCGAATTGAGTAAAATTTGGCATAGCCCACTTTTTGGGTCAAAGGACGAACCCTATTGATAGAGCTCCCATACATATGTCCATCAAACAGATTGCGATCATTAAACACTGCTCTGTTTTCTCTGTGCTACTGCTTTTGTTTCTCCTTCACAAGCCATAAAACCGTGCTCTATACAGTGTTAAAGGCTGCATGGGAGCCACCACATAACCTAATTTCTATAGTTAACACAACCTATTATTTGCTACTAGAATTATAAAAAATTAAATCCTGTTAAAAATCTATCGCGGAACTCATTACACTAATTCGATAACCCCGCTACCCTCTGTGGGGAGTTTGGATTAAATTTGTAATGTGATACAATGCACATATGCTGTCGAAATCGGTAACGTTTAACGTTTCAACGTTTACTGATTTTGGTGATTCGTCACAACATAGAATGGCCGTTTTGACAAATAATAGCCATCGATGAGTAAATTCGGTCAAAGACTCAAAAATGAATACCAACAATAGTGCGGGACCTATTTGTAGGGGTCATCTCAAAATTTGGACCTAAATATACAATTTTCGGCTAAATTGTGTTTTACACTCAAATATCCAGGAATAACATATTACAGTCAATACAATGGGAAAATACGGCTAAAATCTTCAAAAAATACCAAATCATATATTTTTGGTAGAAAGATTTGATAGGACATGAGAACCTGAAAATTCAAAATAGATCCAATTCGCTAAAAAAGCCTGCAAAAAATCCCAAAATACCGAATAATGGGTGATACCATAATAGAGTGACTTCCCGGAAACATGGACCAATGTTGATCATTTTTGGCAGGGAGATTTTTAATCATTGATAACTAAAAACCAGTAAGGAAAGTAGTAAAGTCGGACTGGTCCGACTGTATGATACCCTTCATCACTTTGGGTATAACTACATATGTATCCGAAAAGACGTCGCTTAATCTCAATCAGAAACCCATTGATTATTTGGTGTACAATTAACATAAATAAGTCGATATTATATATGGAAGCTAAGTTATAGCTATATCTGAACCGATTAATTTATATTAACTTCACTACGTTGTGTCAATCGGCCTAGCTATGGATCTGTAGTGCACAATTTACTTAAAACCATCACATCATTCTAGACTTAATTCAATACGCTATGCCAAAATTCGTGCAAATCAAATCATTTTCAGGGACTTTGGTGCACCATTTTCCTAAAATAGGCCGAAACTATATATGAGAACTATATCTAAATCTGAACCGATTTTCACGAAACTTAGCATACATCATTCCAGACCTAATTCAGTAGTCTATACCAAATTTCGTGCAAATTGAAAGATATATAGGGACTTGGTACACCATTTACCTCAAATCGGACGAAAATATATATGGGAGCTATATCTAAATCTGAACTGATTTTTCCCAATTTCAATAGGGTTCGTTCTTGGGCCAAATAAGTGAGCTGTGCCAAATTTCATCCAAATCGGATCATAAATGCGACCTGTACTTTGTTTACAATTCAACAGACGGACGAACGGACAGATGTACGGACGGACGGGCATGAATAAATCGACTCAGAAAGTGATTCTATGCATATTCTCAAAAGGAAACATGGGTCTATCTCGATTCCTTTTGCCTGTTACAAACATATGCACAAAGACATAATACCCTGTACCACTCCTAAAAATACCCAATATTTGGGAGTACCACCAAAGAGTGGACCAATATTGATAATTTTTAAAAATAAAATATTCTCTACCTAGTGCGAAATCGAAATACCAAACCGCTCAATATATCGAACAGTGGGGAACCATTATATGGGAGCTATCTGGAAACTTGGCCTAATATTGATATTTGTGGTATGGAGATTTTCATATGAAATCTAAACTATGAAATTGTGGGGGCTACCCGGAATCTTGTGCCAATATTGATAATGTACCAAATAGCTTGAAAATACTGATTATTGGGGGCATTGTTATATATAAAACCTCAAATATTTTAATAAAGTTGGATAGTTGATATTGATGGAAAACATTTTTCAGTTTGTATCCAAAATAGCGATACCAAACAATTTGACATATTTTAAAAAAGTTAATATTTTTTTAAGGCAATATAATATTTAAAGCAGCATTATTACCACTTGCATGAAATGACAAACTTAATATAGCATCCATATTATTATGTATCACATACAATGTATAAATATAACTTGAAATAGTTTAGCTGAAAGTTGTATTCCATTGTACCTGGATAAATTTCTTAATCCTCTGCTATGTTGTGTAAACAATATGTAGCAGTACGTGTGTATGCGGTACGCATTACAAACTATTTTCTCTACAAATTGATTGCTTCGCTTCATTTCTATTGAACAAATCACTTAGAAGAATTGTTCATGTCAACACAAATAAGATGTGACATGCAACAAAATAAATACGATCCCAGCATAGAGTTGGATTCGAGGAACATTTGTAGCAAATTCTAAGATTATGCTTATGTAATGGATAACAAAATGAAATTGATATGCGGAAATAGTTTATATCAGTTCATGAAATAAACTTGGGAAAGGTCATACAGTACATATATACAATCCAACTTAGCATTTATGTCCAATTTCATTACGCTAACCTTTCACAGAAATGCAATTTGGCTACACTAGATTATTTTATGCAAAGTGGATTCTCAAGAAGTTTAGATTCGATATATTCGCCTCCTACTTTTACTATATACTGAATTTATAACTTATCTTCTGTTTTTGCTGCCGTTGATTGTCTACTTTTATCAGTTAGCTCCTACCACACATGATATGGGAGTATATAGTAGATCCATCCACTATTTGTTGCTGGGCTCATACTAAATTCTTCAACAAAACTGAAAAAAAAACTTAAACACAAACAATCTCTGTAATTTCCAACAGTGGATGGGTAAATTTCCTCCATCATACAAGTCTATCCTGACCTACAGATGAGACACAATTTCATTTGCTCAAGAAAGAACAAAGACAACAATAATAAATGAAATGAAGAGGAAGAAAAACGAAAGAAAAAAATTAAAACGAAAACATGTTTTTCAAAATTAAATCGAAAACAATGACAGATAAACAAGAGTAAGGGAAAATGTCGTAACTAGGTTCAGATCGAACTAAATCATTTAAGTTCTTAGGAAACAAAGAAAATGGCATCGAAGATAGAAGAAGAAGATGAAGCACTGCATTGAAATCTAAATGGATGTCAAGATTTCTATTTTTCTGGTCTATTCTAGTTCCATTGATTCATTGAGCTTTTCCTTTTATTCGTTTGCTTGTTTGTTTCTGTTCTCGGGATAGAACTGGAGCAGTCAGCCAACCATCCAGCAATGGCCCACATGTGTGCACTTAATTTCGCTTAATGCCTCCTGCACTAACCTCGTTACTTTAGCAAATGGATGATGACACATGCCTGTAAATAACCATCTAATACATCTTCGGGGAATCTTTTAAAGACATTCAATTTAAATTGACATTCTGGGATATGAAGCAGATGAAGAATTTTTCTATTTTAATTTAATTTTTTATATATCTTCAAATGTGTCAAATTGAAACTGTCAAACATATATTTTAATGTCCACCAATATATAGTAAGAAAATATACGCAGACACATATACACATTTGTTGTATTGCCTAATTACTTGTTAAAAGAAATTGTTTTTTATTGCGACTGTATTGACAATAATACTGCTATATTTCTGGAGAAATAAACTCTTTATTTAAATAGGACAATACAATGAATTTAAAACACGAGGAGAGTCATGATTTCAAAAAAATAAGGAAAGTACAAAAGTCGGACGCGGACGACTATATGATACTCTTCACCACTTCGGGTATATAAAAGATGTGTTCATTATATGGGTGGCGTAGGGGATGATAGATACCAAGCAACGGTTCTGATTGGCTTTAACATGGCGAAGCACAGGCTTAATTTGGTCCCTTTTTCATCTCAATTGTGGACACTGACCTCCCCGCGGTGTCACTTGGGGTAGCTATTTTCACCATCCGTTAAAATAGTGAGCTGATATGTACCGCGAGTTCACCTATAAGAACTATAGGAATGGGTTGAGGCGTCGCACGCTGAATTGAGCGGTAGGTAAAGTGGCGATTAATTGAAAAAAATAACTTTAACTTTAATAACCGTATTAGGTAGCGGGTGAAAGAAGATAAAATTCTACATAACTAATTGCCAAAATAAAAGTTCTTAGCTGTTTACTTTATTTGCAGTGTGTCTTCAAAGTTCAGTAATTATTATTATTTGTGTGCTCATTGGTTAAAAGTGATAATTTGCATATTTCCAGTGATAATTTTTTTAATTAAGACTTCTAAAAGTGAAAATTTTATTATGGAGCCGCCTACTTCAGGTGTTTGAGCATATGGAAAATATTTGTTTGTTTAGATAAATGTTTTGGAAATATTGAAAACAAAAAATAAGGAAATTGCTCCAAAAATTAGGTATTTTTGATGTTCTTATAAATTCCAAAACATCTTTTTGCAGGGTATAAAGACTATTGGGAGCACTTTTCCCGTAAATTGAGTAGGGCAAATACAATAGAAGACCTCTTCAATAAATTTCTTTTTAAGTTCAGATCCATTTATTTCGAGCAAAAGGGAGAGTTGTAAAAAGAAAATACAGCAAATGCCTCAGACTGCTTTGGACTTACTTAACCTTACCCAGGAAAATGATAATGGTGACGAAGACAATGAAGATTATTTTAACGAATTGTATGATGATTAAGAAGTAAATGATTATTATTAAGTAAATTAATTTTATAATGGTTGTGAAGTAAATGATGATTATGAAATTAATAATACTGTTAAAATTAATGAAATGAAGTAAAATGAAGAAAACCGTACAATTATATTTATACCCTACACAACTATGTTGTCAGGGTATTATAGCTTTGTGCAGCCCCAAAAGTTTGTAACGCCGCTAAATATTGGTCCTAGACCCACCTTTAAGTATATTTCTCTCGATCGTCATATCTCGACTAGCTGAGTCGATCTAGAATTGTGTGTCCGTCCGTCCGTCTGTCCATTATATTTTGTAAACACGATACAGGCCACAGTTATTAACCAATCTTCACGAAATTTTGAATGTAGGTTGGGTTCTGGCTAATGAAGACCCCTATTGTTTTTGGAAAAGATCGGTTAATATTTAGGGGATGAAATGGACCAAAAACTTTATTTTTGTCGGTTTTCATGGTCGCTCTAGAGGCCGCAATTATGACCCAAACACCGAATTTTCGCATGGAGAAGGGGATCGGGCCAAAGAATAAGCATGCCTATTTTGATAAAGATTGGTCAATATTTAGCGGGTCAAATGGACCCAGACTTTTGTGTGGAAAATTACAAAATTTGTATTCTATGGCGTATATATTTAATCCAGAAGGACATAGACCCGAGAAGTGGATAGTATATCCAAGAGGAGTGGTTTACCTTTACATTGATACCAATTGCATTGTCGAGTGTACTCGGATGTGGGAGTTACACTTAAATATTTACAGGTCCTTACGTATTCATATATTATTTAGTAACGCATTACCACACTAGAGGGCGGAAATATATCGCGGATCGCTTTGAAATTTTCCATAAGGATCCAGGTATGGTTATGGACAACGCCTATAATTTTCGGTGATGATAATAATATTTGTATGAAGTGACCCGAAGACTTAATTTTTTGTGTGTTTTATGAGTCGATTTATAGGCAACTATTGAAAGCCGGACATCACAACACAACCCACGGTGAAGGGTGTCTGGACAAGTAATTAGAAGAGCTGTACTGAATATTAGTAATATTTGTAGGCGTCTAGTCGGTCAATGGGGTACAAATATCGCTAAATATTGCCCAAGCTCAGAATATCGAACCATAGAAAATTTGATTTTCGTGGAAGTTGTGTAGGGTATCATATGGTCGGCCCCGTCCGACTATACTGCTTCGCTCACTGGTTTTTCTACAACCTGTAATGGTTGTAGAAATTTGGAATTTGAAGAAAAAAATCTGATTTTAATTTAAAATTTTGGGTATATAAATATTTATCAATTTTTATATTTTAAGAACAATTTTTTTAAAAATACACATTATGTATGCTCTAATTTTCATTTATCGTTTTTTCTTTGAAAAGTTATAGCGAAAATTGTGATGTAAGACCACTTTTTCCGAAATACAAAAAGGCCATAAAATATTTAAACAAAAATTTTTTTGTTTTTCTAATTATGCTTTTTTATGTATTTATGAATATCCATCAATAAAAAATAACAATATTTTAAAATTACACCTTTCCTGAATTAATCGCCACTTTGCTTACCGCTCAACCCACTCTGCGCCGGTTTAGTTACCCACACTCAAGAAGTACAAAGCCGATATTATTGCCTTACAGGGACAGGCGTAAGTAAATCAAGCGAACATGCACTGTTTTAAAGCTGATATGAAACCAGACATGAATTTGGCTGCGAATTTATAGTTAACAGGAGAATCGTCTCCAGATTCACACCAGTAGATGAGCGAATTGCTATAATCCGTATAAAAGAGAAGTTCTTCTACATCAGGCTTATTTGCGCCCATGCTCCGACGGAAGACAAATAGGAGCAGGCCAAAGACTTATTTTACGAGCGCCTAGAAACAGCATATGACCATGACATTCAAATTCAGATAGGAGATGTTAATGCACAAATCGGAAGGGAAAATATGTTTGGTCCCACCGTAGGAAAATTCAGTCTCTATGAAGAAACATCCGACAACGGCATGAGGTTGATTCACTTCGCGGCAGCAAAAAACATTGTAGTTAGCAGGAGAATTTAATTCAAAAATTGGAAGGGAAAATATTTTTGGCCCCACCGTCGGAAAATTCAGTCTCCATGAAGAAACATCCGACAACGGCATGAGGTCACTTCGTAGCAGCAAGAAACATCGTAGTTACCAGCACCACATTCAAGCATCTCGATATACACAAGGCTACCTGGATTTCTCCTGATCAAGGAACGAGAAATCAAATTGATCATGTTGTGGTAGACAGAAGGCGTTCATCCAGTGTATTAGACGTTCGATCGGTCCAAGGATCGAATATCGATTCGGAACACTACCTTGTAGAAGCCAAGGTTCACACTCGTCTTAATGTAGCAGCTGTTGCGATCTAATATCACACGGAAACTCCACGTCGAAAAGCTGCAAAAAAACAGTTAGCAGAGGCCTACTCCGCTCAACTTACCCACCTGCTTGACAACAGCACTTCTTGTAACGATATGAATATAGAAGCACAATGACAAAGAATTGCCCACTCCCTACAAACTGCCACAAAAGCAACACTGCCATCAAGAAACCAATGGTAGATCAGGAGTGCTGTAATGATACTGAGGTGAAAAACACAGCATACAGGGCAACCCTGCAGACTGTAGCAACACACAACGCGATGGTGAATTATCAGCAGAAAAGGAGAGAGGAGAAACGTATTTTCAGAAAAAAGAAGAAAAAAGTGAGCGTGGGCAAATCGAGATGTTCAGAAGCCAGAATAAAGTCCGGTAATTTTACCAACGAGTAAAACACCAAACCGAAGGCTTGGGTGCAGGCACATCTTCCTGTAGAGATGAAGAAGGATCTGGAAGGAAGAAGATACCCAGACCCAATAAGAGATGACGGCATAGAGTGTATACCACCCAGGCAAGTTGAGGTTAGAATAGCAATCAATCGGCTGAAGAGTCGAACTATTCAAGACTGGTGGTCAGATGCTGGTCAGGAGCATGTAGTTTGGTACAATTTGGCAAAAGGAATGCATTCGCAATGATTGGAACCTCAGCGTCCCGTACATGAAAAAGGAGACAAGACGATATATTCCAACTATAGAGGAATTAGCCTTCCACCGATAGCATATGAGGTGCTAACCAGTGTGCTGTGTGAACGACTGAAGCCAATGATCAATGATGGTCCGGTAGATTCGGACCAATGCAGACAAAAGGAATCGACATAGACCTATAGTATAGTGTACAATCACAATCTGAATCGATTTATGCATGCCCGTCCATCATTTAGAATCCGAATTTGATGCAATATGGTGCAGCTCATTTATTTGGTCTAATGACGAACCGTATTGAAATTGGTGAACATCGGTTAGATTTAGATATAGCTCCCAATATATTTTCACTAAGCTCCCAAAGTTTGACCGATTAAAACGAGCGTGTTGAAATCAGTTCATATTTCGATATATGAACATATTTTCCATACATATTTTCCTCCGATTTGATGTAAATGTTGCACCAAACACTCCAGGTTTGTCCAATTGATATGAAATTCGAAAAAGTGTATTGAGTCTAAAAGTTTCGGTAAAATCGGTATATTTTTCAATTCACCAAAGACCCTATATAATTTTTTCATTTCACATAAAATGTTACATAATGTATTCAATTGGGTCTAAAATGACATATAAATTTTTTCCGATTTGATCTTTTGGACAGGGTGACACGTGTCAGATTTACTTCAAATAGATCCAGATTTTCTTGGTCCCATTTCCAGATTTCAGTGGTCCCACAAAAATGCTACATTCTTAGTGAAGGGCGTATGTTACTCGTGGCTCATTGGAGCATCTCTTGTATATGGGCAATATTGCCAATATTTAACATAGCTGAAGGTTTACCCCTTTATATTTCGGGAATTACTTAAGTATATGAAAAAAACGTGAATACTTTTGGGTTAATTGATCTGTCGTTGCAAACATTCATGATATTGACCTCCAAACTTTATTTGGGTGGAAGCTGTGTCTACTTTAATGTAAAAAAAAAATGTGTAAAAACAGGTTGAGGCGAACCAGTTTTTTTATGTTCGATTTGTGACTAAGCCACTTATTTCACCGTCTTCGTGATAAAGTAAAACTAGAAGGCTACTACGTCTCTTATGTATAATTTTTCAAAATTTTAACTGCATCTACCTTTAAAATACATCGATCTATACCGATTTCAATGTGGTCCATTAAGAACCATGGATGTGCCAGCTCACACTATTTTTGAGATAAATTGGGTACATTTCTCTTTCGGCTCAAGTTTTTAAAGTTCTCTTTTCGAAAAAGATCAAAATCCGTATGAGGTCATTTATTGGAGCGGAAATGATCCACTGAAAACGCAAATAAATCCGCGATATTTTCAAAAACATTTTTTTTTGCCAAATTTCGTGTTTTTGGAAGGCCAGTTCCCGCCGTTCTAGGAGATGGATTTTTCACGAAGAAGGTTTTATATCATCCGAAACGTAAAAAACCTTATTGATCGCGGGTACCCATATCATTCAGCTGACAGATCTAAAAATTTGGCCGGAAAATAGGTTTTGTAGAAATTAGATCGCACAAAATTTTCACCATCGGATGAGTATTACTCTGAAGCTGTGCATACGAAATACGTATCAAAATACGCAGATTCGCGACTACAATAATCTTATTATCGATTTTTAGAAATTCCTGTTTGTGTATTGAAGCTAGAAGTAAAATTAAAAAAACACTCAAAACAGCTTCAAAATGTCAGCATCATTTAAAGGTAGATGCAGTTAAAATTTTGAAAAATAATACATAAGGGGCGTAGTCCCCATTTTGTTGGCTTCTAGTTTTACTTTGACACGAAGACCGTGAAATGAGTGGCTTAATCACAAATCGACAGATAACATAAAAAAACTGGTTCGCCTCAACCTGTTTTTACACATTTTTTTTTACATTAAAGTAGACACTGCTTCCACCAAAATAAAGTTTTGAGGTCAATATCATGAACAGTTTGCAACGACAGACCAATTAACCCAAAACTATTCACTTTTTTCATATACTTGATGCTGACACAATAAATCGGCTATATCTTCAAGAGTTCTTGAGATTTTCACATACAATTTTGTAGGGGCATTCTTGAATTAGTGTAGATTCGAATTAAAACAGAAAAAAATTTTGACCCCGAGAATGGGGGGGTCCCCTTAAATAATTTCCGAGTTATAAAGGGGTGAACCTCCGCTTCAGCTATGTTAAAAAATTGGCAATATTGCCCATATATATTTTATGTTTTTATAGGTCTACTTAATGATTTTCTTTTCTCTCATTATGTCTTTTGCTAACATAGAAGTTCCAAAAGCATCATCATTTTACTCGATTGGTATTTGTTCCTTACTTATTTAGTATTGCCGTTGCTTATTTAGTATTGCCTATTTCTTTATTGTTTTTAGTCCGCCAGACATATGTCTATAAACTGGTCAAGGCTGAGAAGGACGGAGGACATCTAAGAATAAATTGTGACTGACGGGCAACTGCAATGGATTTTTTGGGGTCATATAGGTTTATACTCTTCAGAATTGCGTTATCTCATGCAGAACAAAACCAAGTACATCCAAAATTAATGTCTCGACATCATTTTTGAGTCGATTTACGAATGTACGCTCTGCTGTCAGTCTGTCTATGTACTGTTATAAATACAGAATGAGTCTCTTTTGTTATATAATTGAGATGAAATTTGGCACGATTATATTGACGTTTTAAATTGGTGAGATTTTTTCACAGATGCAGTTATTTTTGCTGTTAGCTCTTGTTCAATGAGCTATACAAATGAATGTTTAGGTGTAGACCCAGATTTTCCATATTATAAGATTGTCGAACTAATCGAACCCAGTGAGCTAGTTTATATGCGAAATATTAATTCCATTCTGTACATCGAAAGCTTTAAATTTTAAACATCAAAATTTCCCAATTTCACAACACCCGATTTCTAGATTTTTCTTTGCAATCTTATATCTGGTTAAACAAATATATAAACTTATCAGAAATATTTGCCCTAGACAACAAAAAACAACAAATCAACATCTTGTTAATAGCTACAATTAATTGAAGTGTCATCAGTCATTTTGAACTGTCCAAACTCAATGGCATGCCTTAATGGAATTTATGATGAATGCTCGCCCAGATCTATCCACGGGCAAGTCAATATGTCTTACGTCCTTAAATATTCATAAATGATAAATGACAGTTATATCCACTACATATATACAATGACAAATGATGTTATGGTCGAACACATATATTTTTGACACATTTTTTGTTGTTTCAATAAAAACTTCACATTCCATGGTGTCGATGTCAAAGAAAATAACATTTGTCCCAAGTCAATTTACAAAAGGAACAACAGAAATTATAATGGCAACGCCGACAACAACAACAATAAAAAACGAAAGTAATTTCGATAATACATAATAAAGTCTATCGACTGTTAAATAATCCTGAGAAGTGATATATCATTTATGGCCGTCAAGTAAGAAAACAATGGTGTTGGCAGTAACCATCCCAAAACAAATGTCCCACTAGCAAATGGCAAAATGGCGTGTGTGATGATCCAGTAACACACACATTTGATAATTCGAATGTATGTGGGCACTTCATTAAGCTTTGCGTTGCGCTGCCTTTGTCGGAGGTCAGGCTAATACTCATGTCCTATGTGCGTGTTGTTATTGCTATTTATTAGTAGCCTCTAATAACACTGGCACCATTCATCTATATTATGGTCCATAATAAGTTCGATTCGCATTCGAAGAACAGTGGGAACATAAAAATGGGGAACACATCCAATTTTGGGAAATTTTACTACAGTATTTTTCGGTTAATTGCACATCAAAATTTGCACGAATGTTGAACCCGCTTACTATGAAATGACATATTTTTGAACATGAAATTGAAAAGCAATTAACCGAAAAATACTGTATATTGAAAAAACGAATGTTTAATTAAGATTAACATGAAATTGAAAAGCACGGGAAATTTAATAGAAGTTCGTATGAAAATGTTTTAAATTTGTATTGGGTAGCATTGGTGCTAAGGTAAGGAGGAGGACACAATAAGTACTAAAAGTACCAAAAGTTTCAATAGGAACTTTATCTAATACATTTGGTTTCAAGATCACTGCTTGCTCTAAAAAATATATGTATGTATCAGAATTCAAATTTTTAAATTACAGTCAATTAAAAGCTCCAAAAAGGGGGTGTATGGAGAAAAGCACAAAGGTGGACAGAGATTGATAAATTCGTACTACAAGTGTACGAAAGGTAGTAATATATTTAGTACATATGCAGTGAATGTAAAAAATACAGCACGAATCTTAAGACTTCATCCATAGGATGTATTCCTTATAGGGTCTAAAAAGATTATTTCGATCATTGCAATGTAAATGGTGGAGGAAATAATTAATACATTTAGCATTGAGCGAAATTATGAATTGTTTATAATTTTTATAAGAATAGTAGCATATGTCTGCTACTTTGATAGCGAAAGTGGAAATTATTTAAACATGATTAAATTATTAGTTTGGGAAAAATGAAATCCATTAGTTTTAAATGAACTATACGACTTTAATAAATTCCACATCGGTGCATATTTTCTTGTATGATTTGTTGCCATTTTAAAGTTAACTTCATAATGCCTCTCTCATAGAAGTCAAGTTCTCTATTTGCAAAAAACTCCAATAGTCGATATTCACAATACTCCCTAGATACCAATTTATTATAATTAAAGAAATTTTGCAATGCAAGAAAAAATGATAATCGCTTGTGCCAAGTCCGGACTGTATGGCGGAAGCACTAAAACTTCCCAACCAAGTTCTCGAAGTTTCTGGCGAGTCACTATAGATGTGTGCGGTCTAGCGTTGGAACACGACACCTCTCCTGTTGGCCAATTCTTGTCGTTTCTGGTCAAATGTAAGTGATTTAAAACAGTTTTATGGTCGATTTTTAGCTTCTGGGCAATGCTACCACTGCCAAAATGCCATTAAAATTAGATAATTTCTCTGATTTTATCGACTTTTTCGACGACCGGCCTACCTTTGCAAGGTGCATCTTTAACATAAAAAATTCCTGAACGAAATCTAGGAAACCAAAATTTTACATAATTCAATGTTACAATATCGGTACTGTAAACAAATAAAATTTTAGTACCATTTATTACCTGTGTTCTCTTAAAATACGTGTTTCTAAACTACCTCCAGATCTCTACACTACACTACTGCCCGCAACAGAAGTCTAGCTCTATACTATACCTCTTGTGATTTTGTATTTCCAAAACTGACTGAGATTTTCATGATTCGCGGTCTGTTGGTTCCCCCAAATACCATTAAGTATAGGTATTAAATTTAAGTATTATGTTCCCTAAACTGCGTTCCTCAACAATCCAATAGAAATCATATTTCTTAATTTCAGGTTCCAATCTAAATTGTATCATTTAGTATACAAAACTTCCTACATAGTCCAATTTAACTCCAAGATTTCAGGCTTCCACCTCTATAAGATCACCTAAATCCAAATTATATCAAATTTAGTACCATTTGGTACACATTAATAATATAAAATTTCCCTAACTACCTTCCTCAACAATTCAACAGAAACCATATTTCCCAATTTCAGGATTCCAGCCCGATCGGTTCATCCAAATCCTCATTGTACCAAATTTAGTACCAATTAGTACACAGGAGTACCTCGATTCTATAATGCAGAAGTATATTATTTCCAAATTTTAGTATTCCAGCTATATCGGTTCGCCCAAATTCCAATTGCACCAAATATAGTACTATTAGACACATAAGTACAAATTTCTAAAACGCTTATTTTCCAGTCCTCATTTAATTTCAAATGTTAATTTCCAGTTTTTGGATCCCAACTACATATTTCCCTTCATATTAAAATTGTACCAAACATAGTATTGTTTAGTACATTTCGTATACATGTGCACACAATTCTATGCCCATCTCCTTATATCGACCCTACTTCTCAATCTGGATTCGCATTCCAAGTTTTTAGCTTCACACGCTACGAAATAATACCAAATTTAGTACATTTGGGCCCTTTTCGGATATTTATAGTTCGAATTTCCAAAAAAAAAAAACTGCCGTTTGATATATCTATCAGATATATCTATCATGCAAATATTACCATATTTAGTACTTTTGTGCCGTTCTAGTTCAAATTTCCAAAACACCCAGCCTTATCTGACACCTTCGGATCTCACACCAAACTTCAAGATTCTGGCTTCAGCCGTTTCGTCTGGGCGTTATGAATCGTTAAGTCAGTCAGACAGTCAATTACTTTACTCTTTTATTAATATAGGTATTCGAATATATTTTTTATAAGATTATATTTCACTTGAATATATTCGAATTCTATTCATTACTATTTCTAAAACACTGTTTTAGTGTTCGCTATTATTTTTAGTCCCCTGATTTTATGTGCGTGACCTAACCCAGAAAAATGTACAAACAAACAAAAACTAAAGAGCAAAAAAAAAATATTTTGGTTTTATTTCTCTCCTATTATATAAAATCACTCCCTTTTGGTTATGCGTAAACACACGTATATTAGTATAAAAGAAAACATTTCTTATTGCAATGGTAGCCCATTTATTTGTTGGTCCTTACTTGGTCGCTGACTCAGTTTTTATATGCCACTAAATTTGTAAAGAAAATAAACCAAAAAAACAACGAAAAGAACCAACTAAATAAGATGAAAATAAAACGAAGATACATCTCCTTTTTTTGTCGGTAATAGAGTAATAAATTTTAACGAAAATGAAGGATAACAAGGACACATCTTGTAACAGTTTAGCATTTTTTCGTTATGGTTTTGCTGCCGTAAACCAAGCGACCGACTAACCGATTCACCCTAACCCTGATTGCAGCATTTGCAGTTGCCAGAGTAAATGGGATACAATCAGAAGGACTTGACTTTATTACCATGAATATTTATGCGTGTTGCAAAAGGACATCGTCAACAATATAAAATAAACAACAACAACACCAAAGAGAGAACAACCATTACAAACTTCTTCTGGTTCTCCCTACATCTCACACAAATTGTTATAATTTGTGTGCTAAACTAATTCCAGGGAAACGAAAAGGGAAGCTAACGTGAAAAACGGCATAAGAAGAGTGACAGTTGGGGTGTGTTGCGGGAGGTGCTAATATCAAATCGTTTTTATGCAAAGAATCGAAAGATTTATTAGTTTGTCGGACATATTTTACTGTGCGTAAAACACAACACAGCAGAAGTGAAAGTTGCAAATAAACATCATTAACCGAAAATAACGCAAAAACAAACAGCCATATATTTTCGCCATATAAAGTGACAGATTATTTTATTGTTTTTTGGCAGATATTCAAATTGTTTTTCGTAAAGGTCTCAAAGGATATGTATTTGGGGAAAACACGCAAATCTTAATGTTGTAAATAAAAGTAGTTTTATAGGTGGAATTTTTTAAATAAACATAGTCAAAACCAGTAAGGAAAGCAGTAAAATCGGACTGGGCCCACTATATGATATCCTTCACCACTTTGGGTATATTCTACATATGTGCCCAAACAGACGACGCGTTTGTGTTATATATCTATATCTGGACCGATTTCAGGGAAACTTGCCAGAGACCAATTTATATTACTTCAGTACGTTGTGTCAATCGGCCTAGCTGTCGATCTTTTCACGAAGCTCAGCAACAGCATTCTAGACTTAATTCAGTACCCTATACCAAAATTCATGAAAATCGAAAGATATATAGGGACTTTGGTGCACCAATTACATAATATCGGGCGAACCTATATATGGGAGCTATATCTAAATCTGAGCCGAAAACTTAGCACATATCATTATACACCTAATTGAGTACGCCGTGCCAAAATTTGTGCAAATTTAATGATTTTCAGGGACTTTGGTGCACCATTTACCAAAAATCGGGCGAAACTATATATGGGAGCTATATCTAATTTGAACCGATTTTCACGAAACTTAACACACATCATTTTAGGCTTAATTCAAAACGCTGTGCCAAAATTCGTGCAAATTCAATGATTTTAAGGAACTTTGGTGCTCAATTTACCTAAAATCGGATGAAAATATATATGGCAGCTATATCTAAATCTGAACCGATTTTCTCCAATTTCAATAGGGTTCGTGCTTGGGCCAAATAAGTGACCTGTGCCAAATTTCATCCAAATCGGATTAAAACTGCGACCTGTACTTTGTTTACAATTTTACATCAACAGACGGACGGACGGACGGACATGCATAAATCAACTCAGAAGGTGATTCTATGCATATTCTCAAAAGGAACCATGGGTTTATCTCGATTCCTTTTGCCTGTTACAAACATATGCACAAAGACATAAAGTGGTGAAGGGTATAAAAAAAGACACAGTGTGGTGAAGGGTATAAAAACATAGATGTCAGGAGAATTCGAAGAAAAAGTGAAAAGTGAAGGGACATTAGAATTCTCGGTCAGAATTCAGAGGCAACGAATTTAATATATATACTCCATCTTCTGGGCATTATAAGATTGTCTGGCGCAATCGGACATTTCCATTGAAAGGCTCGACATTTTTGAACAAAAGCCAGTAAGAAAAGTTCGAAAGTCGGACGGGCCGACTATAGGATACCATTCACCACTTTAGTTATATACAATAAATGCTCGCAAGGTTCTTTTTGTAAATTACAGGAATAAAAACACAGATTTGAATCAAACATCATTCTATTATGATTATGGCCGTATATGTGCAAAACAGTTCGAAAGAATAGACTTTGAGGGACCATTTCCTTAAAATCGGACGTAATAAATTATGCGATCTATATAGATTTGAATGCAAATTCTGAGTGATAAACAACAATTGGTTTGCTGAAATCTTCGAAGAAATTCCAAAACGGGAGGGAAATATATATGTATGTGTTATGTGCCACACAGCCCAGTTTTGGTAAAATGACTTATTTCCAGTGAATAAAAAATGTATAAATCAAGCTGGAGAACCCATTGAAAAACATTGAAACCGTTTTTCCTGAAAAATATTTGCATTTTGAACCAGGTCAGACTATGGTATGTCTTTGTGCATATGTTTCTTAAATACAGAAGGAAACGAGATAGGCCCATATTTACTTTTGAGAAAACTGAAACTGTCCGTGTATTATTGTAAACAAAGTACAGGTCTCATTTATAAATTATGATACAGGGTTAGGTTTTGTCGAAATCTGTTTAGACTCAGTTATAGCTCTCCTACACATTTTCTTCCGATTTTATGTACATGTTACACCAAACTCCAAAGGTATTTCCGATTGAGGAGAATTTTTTCATAGCGTAACTTATTGAGTTTAGAATAATTTGTAAATTTGCTTGACTAAATACAATAATATTGGAAAAATGCTACCTACTGCGCTTCGAACATTCCGCATTTTAATAAGCTGTTAAGACAGCCTTAAATTTCAAGATAACTTAAACTATATGTACGGGATATATGGCTGCTATAACTATACTCCAACTTAAGATAGAGGTTATTTTAATCTCATCATTCAGTTTGTAACTACTCGAAATATTCGCTGGAGACTCAGTAAAGTATGCATATTCTGGATCAAAGAAAATTATATACTGGCTCATAACTTTTGCCTTCATATCTGTCTTTTCCATTCACAATAGAGGATGAATTAATAAAAATAGGCTTTTGAAAATTTGCTCATATAGTGATACCACTCCTAGGTTAATAAGGATTAAAAACGGAATATGTCTGGCCCTATTTAGAATATCCCAAAAACATCGAGTTAGCTGTTATTTTCTACTTTTTCGTCGGGTTTTTGCACCTTAATATGTTTTTTTAATAAAATCTTCTTTCACTTAAAGAATTTAATAACAAAAAAAAGACGTCTTATTGGGAAATAACTCCTTTGGCGGTATCCTCCATCCTCAGTTCTTGTTAATAACATTTCATGTTACAAAAGCTTCTGTCATATTCAGATAATTGTGTGTAAAACCGAACACAAAAAACTAACCCTCCTTCGGATTTTGTTCCCCTATAAACGAAAGCAGAAATTGTTCTTTTGTGTTCAAGAGTTGATATTCAATGAGCGCGACTGAAGTGGGGAATATAATCCAGAAATAACAAAAAATACAAATACGAAACCCCTGTTTGTTGGTTAGAGTCATCATCTGTTTGAGTAGAAATACAACTTTTTAGCTTTAAGCCAAATGTGAACGAACACACACACACAGACATACATATACAGTGGAAGACCCATTTTTGCATAAGCAGTTAAAATGTTTGCTATTTGAGGTTATACCTGGTTACTGGTGGTCCTCACCAGGATCACAGAGAGCATTATGCCTCAAAAAAGAAAACAAACATACACATTTTTTCATAGCTGTTTTTCTTGTAATTATGTATGTTGGTTATGTGTGTGTGAGTGTCTTTGTTGTTGCCCTTATTGTTGTAGTTATTATTGTTTTTCGTTTTTGAAAGTGGCGAAAAAGTCCCAGTAGAACAAATGCTAAGGAAATCCAACAGAAAACTGTAGGAACACAAAAATGCATTCTCAAACCAGTAAGGAAAGTGGTAAAGTCGGACTGGGCCGAGTATATGATACCCTTCACCACTTTCGGTATACTCTACATATGTATCGTAACAGACGTCGCCTTTTCGAATGAACATTCATGAAATTGAAAGAGTATAAATATGTGATCTTAATATATATATATATATATATATATAAACGACTAACATCAATCTCTACACATGCCCTTCTGCGACTTAAACTTAGCACACGCTGTTCGGTGGGCTGCACTGTTTAAAATTGAATCTCAATCAGACACCCTTTGATTACTTAGTGCACAATTAACATGAATATCTAAATCTGAACTTGCCCGAGATTAATTTATATTAATTTCAGCACGTTGTGTCAATTGGCCTAGCTATGGGTATAATATATATATATATATATATATAGGAGCTATATGTAAATCTGAATCGATTTCAAAAATCTGAATCGATGACACACGTAAAGTAAAACTAATTTGAGAACATTGTACAATAGTGTGTACCAATCGGCCAAACTTTGGGCCTTTAGTGCACAATTAAATCGGACGAAAATATATATGGGAGCTATAGCTAAATCTGAACCAATTTTCACGAAACTTAGCACACATCACTCTAGACTTAATTCAGTACGATACGCCAATAATATATATAGGGACATTGGTGCACCATTTACATAAAATCGGAAGAAAATATATATGGGAGCTATATTTAAATCGGAACCGTTTTTCACCAATTTCAATAGAATTCGTCCTTGAGCCAAAAAAAAAATGAGCTGCACCAAATTTCATCCAATTCGGATTTTAAATGATACCTGTACTTTGTTTACAATTTAACATCAGCAGACGGACGGACATGCATAAATCGTTTCCTTTTGCCTGTTACAAACATATGCATAATGTGGTGAAGGGTATACTAATCAGAAAAAACAATAATTTTATTTTAAAGCTATGGTGATATTGTAAGAATTACTCATATTTGTTTTAAATATTATATTAATATAATTATGTATTATCACACAGAATTCGATATGACTTTTGGATCGAAATCCGCCTGAAGAAAATTCTTGGGAAAAGCTGAATGGTCATTAACACACCCATCCGCCAATTCAAATAATTTTCAGTCTGAAATGAGTCGACATTTTTATTCGAGCTCCGACATATTAGTTTACTGGGTTAGATTTACTCTTCGTATGTGTTAGTGAGCATGAGTTGTTCGCAAATCCTTGTGTATTTGCCTTTGCAAAGAATTCACATCCTAATGCTGTCTACGTGTGGATTAATGTAAGTGTAACCAAAGTGCTATTATGAATTGTATGGCACGATATGGTATGTTGGCTTTTTGCGTATTTTTATCGGCGTGATAATGTACTGCTGCGGAAATAATGCTTTGGTACAGCCAGATGCATGTATATATGTAGCCGTAGAATATGGTCCCAATTCGGCAGAGCAGAATTATAAAGTCATTATAGCAGCAGGATTTATATTTTCTTAAAAAAATTGCAGAATTTTGTTATCTACATGAAAGTCACTATAGTCCGGTTCTCGCTATATTTTTTGTAAAGGATTTGTCACATTCTGTAATTCATTCAAAATGCAACGAGTGCATGCAGATGATGTCAAAATATTCATAACCCATCATTCTGAAAAGTTGGCTGCCTAAATATCTCAGCTTGTGCCATACTGTTTTAAATCGTCATTAAGATCGGCCGATACGAATATTTTATACCCTCCACTTTGATATGGACCTTCAAATCGATACACTCAGGTTAGAAATTTGAGCTAAGAGCTTTAACATACTACATAGAGACGCGTTGTAGTTGTACAACATGTTAGACATTCTCATAATTAGATTGAGGCCTCACCAATTTCAATTCGGTTAAAAACCGTGATAAAAAATGTGAAAATTGAGGGTAGATTTATATGGGGTCAGCATTGAAAGATAGGGAGACTTATTGTGAGCTCTGTCGCGACTTAAAATGATCTCCAGACAGTCAACTAGGCTATTAAAAATATTTACAATCGGCCAGTATCTATATATTTCATTTTTAAAATAAATATTTCATTTTTAAAATAAAACATCCTAAAACTTGTCATATGAGATTGCAACAGGATGCGAGATTGCAACATATGCGAATTGAAAACATCGAATAACTGAAACAAGCATCCATTTTTTGTTTTATTTGTTTCAGTAAAGCGGAGTCGACTGTATCTTACATGTATAATAAAACTTAGTCCTGATTTAGATTAGGCGAGTTTACTTGCGGCAATTCTTATCCTCCTCTTTTGAACTTGCATCGTGCGGCTATACAAGGCAATTCGGTTTCAAAAATATATATTTTTTATTTGTTGTAAATAGTTTTTTTTTCACATTTAAATAAATAAAAAATGTCAACAAATACGTAATACAAAAAAAAAACGAATTGCCGGTACGAGCAATTTGTTTCCATTTCTATTCCTCTTGCCTCTCTCTCTCCTACAAACAAAGACTTGCCCCAAGTAAACTCGCCCAATCTAAGTTGGGACTTAAGAGTTCATTGACTTTACGCCAACATATTGCAAGAACATTCTATAAAGTTTTAATTATAAATGTATTCAAATATATTTTGAACCCCCCACAGGTTAACAACAAATGACAACATCTTTGTATGTGTCAATATACATCAGGATAGCTGTTCTGTTTTTAATCCGCTTTATCAACTGTCTCTGACACATTGTAATGATGGACATCTATTGTCCTTGGACACATTTCATAGATCATTAAAAAGCAGTCAATGCTTTTGTACTTCGAGTTGATTTGCACAAAAGAAACAAAAACGTCGAATGTTGCTCTTCTGCTGCAACTTCAGCTCCTGCTGCTCATGAGTTCTATTCGCTGTCTGAGTGAATTTTTCTGTCATTAATGTCCTCTGTTTGTCATGAACACCTAATGTCCTTTTTTGCTATTTGTGTGAGTGTGGGTGTGTGTGTGCGAGTGTATGACGCAAACAAAGGAACGCTTATGATTGAGTTTAGAAAGGACTTGATATTGTTGTTCGCCATTTTGGCTTGCGAAAATATTTGTTTTGAATGGTCAGTCACTCGACAATTGTTGCGAAATATTGATAGGTAAGTGGCAAGTGGAAAGCAGTATTATCTTCGTATGGCCACATATCTAGACCGACAAATGGTCAATTTGACTTTTCACATTTTTTACTAACGAATTAGTTTTAATGACGTTTTTTAATAAATTTTTAAAGTTATTCACAAACACGGTGGTATGACATTTTAAGTGTATGCAATAATAAACATATTGTTTATGTTCTGGAAAACTAGCAAACCCTCAGGTTGAGAAAATAAGGGTAAACAATTCCACATACTGAGCATTAATCGGAACAGTTATATTGTGACTATATAAAAATATCGACATACATCCTCTTAAAGATAAAATTTCGAAGAAATTAGTAATATCAGAAATGTACAATAGCAATCCAATCAACTGTTAGCTGAACATATGGTGTACATCTCTCAGTTCAAACGATATTAAAAAGTTTTAAAACAAGTAAAAATTGCATGTCAAACGGACGGCTTGGATTCTTTGGTGTACCATTAGTATGAAATCAAGTAAAATTATGTATGGGAGCTCTATATATAAAACATTGACCTAATTGAGTAGTCGTTGTAATGTGATATTTTCCTCAATTGCTAAATTTTGCTCCATCGGACAAATATTGGGAGTTTGGTGTATCATTCACAAAAAATCGGACGAAACTATATATGGGAGCTAAATCTAAATCTGCACCGATTAAAAAAAACTTCGCATAAATCAGTCTGGACCTAATCCAGTACTCTGTGCAAAATTCTGTCCCAATCGGACAAATATTGGGAGTTTGGTGTATCATTCGCATAAAATCGGACGAAAGCTATATCTTAATTTGAACCGATTTTAACAGAACTTCGCAGACATCGGTCTGCACCTAATTCAGTACTCTGTGCAAAATGTTGTCCCAATCAGACAATTATTGAGAGTTTGGTGCATCATTCATATAAAATCGGACGAAACTATATATGGGAGCTATATCTAAATCTGAACCACTTTTCTCTAATTTCAATAGGATCCGTCCAAATTTCATCCAAATCGGATCAGGAACTTTGCCAAATTTCATCCAAATCGGATCATAAATGCGACCTGTACTTTGTTCACAAAAATACATAGACGGACGGACAGACGGACATGCGTTAATCCACTCAGAAAGTGATTCTATGCATATTCTCAAAAGGAACCATGGGTCTATCTCTTTTTGCATGTTACAAACGTACGCACAAAGACATAATACCCTGTACCACAGTGTGGTGGAGGGTATAAAAATTGGTATCTAGGGAGGATTGTGGAAATCGATTTCTAGAGTTTTTCTATGGGAGAGGCATTATGAAGTTACCTTTATAATTATTATATACAACAAAACGGTGCATTGAAATAAAGTCCTATAATTCATATAAAAATAATTTCTTTTTCCAACCTAATATATCTGATATACACGAACCTTTTATACAAAATAACATGCAGTAAAAGACTTCAATATGCCGGAAATGGGTCGATGCCACGCACTGTATCACGACCGTGGTCAAAAATGGTCAAAACCAATACCAAGGAAGACTAATTTTTGATGATAATTGATAGAAAACATACCAATTAGAATAAATGTAGTTTTCTCTCAAATCTCATAAATTTTTGCATTATGATTTTATCACTTTATTTTCAAAAATTCGGACCCAAAGACGAATCCTATTGAAATTGGGAAAAATCGGTTCAGATTTAGATATAGCTCCCATATATATTTTCGTCCGATTTAATGTAAATGGTGTACCAATGTCACTACATATCTTTCGATTTGCACGAAATTTGGCATAGCGTAATGAATTATGTCTAGAATGAAGTGTGCTAAGTTTCCTGGAAATCGGTCCAGATTTAGATATAGCTCCCATATATATTTTCGTCCGATTTAAGGTAAATCGTGTACTAATGTCACTACATATCTTTCGATTTGCACGAAATTTGGCGTAGCGTAATGAATTATGTCTAGAACGATGTGTGTAAAATTTCTTGAAAATCGGTTCAAATTTAGATATAGCTCACATATATAGTTTCGTATGATTTAAGGTAAATGGTGCACCAAAGTACCTCTATATATATTTCGATTTGCACAAAATTTGACATAGCGTACTAAATCAAGTCTTTAATAATGTATGCAAAGTTTCGAGAAATTCGGTTCAGATTAAGATATAGCTCCCATATATATGTTTATCCGATTTTAGGAAATTGGTGCACCAAAATCTCTGAAAAACATTCGATTTACACGAAATTTGTCATAGCGTACTGAATAAAGGCTAGAATGACGTGTTTTTTTTTTTTGTGACCATTAAAACAGCTATGACATATTCATGAAATTGTTAAAAGTTATGGATCCAAATGTTAAAGAAATGATTGAGGGCCAAATAGGAAGGAGAATGACAGAACATAGTAATCAAACAATTTCAAATGTACTTCGTAAAAATCTTATCGGAAATGGAGATATGTAGATTTTAAATAAATTTTAGTCAGTTTGAAGATTATACTAATTTATCGTATTATTAAAGACAACATGGATGATACTAAATTTGAGAAGACAATATTTATATATTCCTGATGTGTGCTCTAAATATCTGATGAATAATTAATGTATGTAGTAGCTAAAGTATATCAAATGTATTATTAATAAAAATGACAAAAATGTACTTTTATATGGGGCTATGACAAAACACTAAAATGTTTGCTATTTTTACCTTCCTTGAACCCGGAAGGTAAAAATCAAAAAAATTAAATTTTGAAGTTCGCCATATCAATTATTTATTAAAACAATACATCAAATCTATTTTTGAGCAAACTCTTAAACACAACACTAGTTTACTTTTTTCTAATTTCTACATCGCAACATCCGTCCAATTAAAATCTCAGTTCAGTGACAGCGAAGGTTAACGAAATCCACGCGCCAACATTTGCAGTCTAGACGGCACCAGTACTCTGTAACGAACACAAGAAAAAAAGCCCCACAGAAATCATTATTTTCCATTTTAACTGAGCCAGAGACAGCGAGAGCAGTCGTTTTATACTCTTCGGCGTTGATAGTTTCTGACATTTTTGTTAGTTCGATTTTTTGTTGTTCACTGGTTTTTGGCAGAGGAACTTTATGCCTTCGTATGGACAACAGTAATAGTAGTGGTAGAGAGGAGACTATATTGTTGGCAGCAGTTGGCTTCAATGTAGCAAAGTTGTCGTTGTTCTCGTCGTCGCTCTGTCTGTTTTCTTGACAAACATCGGAATGCGAACAAAATCAATATCCACAAATTTTTGTTTTCAGGTTAGTTACCAAACTTGAACTTTAAAAGTTTTCTTATGGCCATTCATGCCTTTTAAATGCCATCATAAAATCATTTTCCAAAACAAAACTTCCCTTCGATTATAAATCATGCTGGGATAGAGTGGCGTTATGTTGCCAGGACACACCAGTAAGTCGGTTATTTTTTTCAATGCAGGTACACATAGCTGGCCCTAATAATTGTGGTAAATATTATGTTGTTCCTCTTCTTTCCTTAAAAAAAACTTATTTTATGTCATTTTTCTAGGGCATTATGAGGCTTCGAGGACTCGAATGGTATGACATTACCTAACCAATATGATGATGAGGTTCCTTACAACATTATTTGCCCATTCCAATGCATTACTCGCACTCTCTCTCGCTTTCTCTCAACGTGGTTACCTTGGTCATAATGGTTGTCTCTGGAGTCCATTAGCCAAAAGCTTGCAGTGTGCATAAATCAAATGCCAAAGTACCAAAGGAAGCATAACCGAATGAAGAAGTATCAACCGGCATTCTTGAATTCTTCGTTAGGTGGTGCATCGAATTCTGTTCAATTTTACCTGAATGAGGGCATGGCGAGGTATGCCAAGGTATGCTTTTCGCATATTTAATATGCGTGTAAATATAAGGGGACAAGTATGCTGGAATGTACGTGTGTGTGTGTGCGAGTAAATTTACGTTACCTTAGTTGACTCGGGAGGTTAATGGATATTTGCAGCAAAAGGATGTATGGGAAAACGGAAAACTTTCTAAATGGGTTATTCGTTTTACAATGGAGAGACGTTTAAGCGTTCTTAACAAAAAGTGAATTAAAGTGTAGAAAATGGATTATTTATTGTAATTTTACTGGAAACTTATTTCTATGCGTATTTGTGCAAAAGACGCACAGTCACTCAGCATCTAATTGATTAATTCATCAATTTCCTACAAAGTTGCATATATGATGTATGTGATATTGTTATACAAATATCATACATACTTGGTTTGTTCTAAGTATGGATATTTTTTTAAAAACTATAAAAAATTACCGACAATGATAAGGGAGTGTCAAATTTAAATCTTTCTTAGAAAGATTCAACAAAATGACATATTACTCTTAATTATGGAATAATTGTAAAAAAATTCTTTGATCTTCAATACTACATTTGAATAACATTTGTTTTATGATTATTTATATATAATATCAAGTGAATTGAATATCACACTCGATTCACTATTTTACGCATATTTCTATCGATGCATTCATCCCCCAAAAAGTAAAATATGTGTAAATCGTATACGGTGGTTTCTACGATCTGAACGAAACTTCATATATCGTAAAATTTTAACAAAAGAATCTGATTTGGTCAAAACTTCGCACGTTACATACTCTGCGTAAATCTTGTAGTTGCTACATGACCGGTGTTCACGCCAGATTTCCCACCCCTGATAGCTTTCAAATTAAGTTTTTCGTTTCGTTGAGAGATATTCTCTTTGTACTAAAAAGTGAACTTTATGTGCGCTCACTGCATGTTAATGATCGATAAAGAAACATTATTGTTCTTTTCCACCAACTAACATTGCATTTTTCCTTTTTCTTTTCCTTTCATTCCTTCCCATTTTCACTTGATGATAATTGTGAGTGAGGAAAATACTTCCACAACTGAAATATTTTCGAGGCTCACAGCAACAAACCGACCAGCCCAAATTTCCCTGTGAAGATTCCCACAATTGGCATTTTCAACCGATATAAATCCAAAAATTGAGTTTGCGGAAAATGCGTTTTAAATTGCCATTCGACTCACACCTTACAATGAAAAGAGGAACTTCTACATTTCTCAATCAATGTATGTAATATATATTAATCTGAATTTTGTTACATAACATGGAATCTTAAATGGAAATTTAAAAATTGTTTTGTAGTAGTATAATCAGGTGAAATTCAATTCCATTTTTTTAATTCACTTCACTTCAATTCGACTTTATTTTATAAACGAGAACCTAGGCCATGAGCGATTTCAAAAACTTAATTACATGGACTACTCCTAAAGCTTAAAATTAAATTAATAAACAACAAAAAATAAACTATTCCAAATTCGTCACATATTTAAACTACTCTTTTTTATCAGAAGAATTTTAAGCTTTTTGGAAAGACTCGACGTTCTTCTACCATAAACCCATTTATCTGGCATTTATTATCTCGCATTTATGATCCAAATTGGATGAAATTAGACACAGCTCAGTTATTTGGCCCAAGGACTAACATATTTGAATTTTCGTCCGATTTAATGTAAATGGTGCACTAAAGTCCCTACATATAATTCGATTTATACGAAATTTGGCACAGCAGTCTATAATTATATGTGCTAAGTTTCGTGAAAATCGGTTCAGATTTAAATATAGCTCCCATATACATTTTCGTCCGATTTAATATAAATGGTGCACCAAGTTCCTATATATCTTTCGATTGCACGAAATTTGGCATAGCGTACCGAATTGGGACTAAAATTCTGTGTGCTCTCACATATATTTTCTTTGGATTTTAGGTAAATTATGCACCCAGTGACACGAAATTTTGCACAACGTATCAAATTGAGTCTAGAATGACGTTATTTCGTTTTGTTGAAATTGGTGCAGATGCAGACGAATTCCATATAAAACTAATCTATATATATAAAAGAGTTGCGTTATAAGTGACTGACTGATCATCAAGGCCCAGACGAAACAGCTAAAGCTAGAAACTTGAAATTTGGCATGTAGGTCTGGTTTGGTGAGTAGGCGTGTGATAAGGCGGGGTTTTTGGAAATTCGTACTAAAAGGTACTAAAAAGTACTAAAAACTGTATTACGCGGGAACGGTTAGATGTAGAACTTTGAAATTTGGCACGTAGCTTTGTCTATGGCGAGCGGACTAGAATTTGTGAGAAAAATTTGGAATTTAGTACTTAGATGTACTAAAAAGTACTAAATATTGTATTTGAATGGAATTGGTGAAGATTCATAACTGAAACTTGGTATGGAGCTTAAGCCATTACAAAGAGAATACTGTGGAAAAATATTTTTTGGACATTAGTACTAAAAGGTACTAAAAAGTACTAAAACTGTATTACTCCGGAACGGTTGGAAGTAGAACTCTGAAATTTGGTATGCAGCTTTGTCAGTGATTAGCAAATCAGAATTTGTGAACAAGTTATGGAAATTAGTACTAAAGGTACTAAAATGTACTAAATATTATACTACGATTGAAAATGTAGAGATAGATGTCATTGAAAATAAAATGAAATTAGAACAAATATGGTACTAAATAGTACTAAAAACTGTATTACGCCAGAACGGTTGGAACTACAACTCTAAAATTTGGTATGCAGCTTTGTCATTTATAAACAAATCAGAATGTGTGAACAAATTTTGCAAATTAGTACTAAATATTATACTACGATGAAACAGGTAGGGATAGATATCTGAAATTTGGTATGTAACTTAAGCTATTACAAGTAGAATGATGGGCAAACATATTTTTTTTTTTTAAATTAGTACTAGAATATATTAAAAAGTTCTGAAATTTCACATATAGCTTTAACTATTACAAATAGAATACTATGCCATTTTTTTTTTTTTTTTGAATTTAGCACTAAAGTTGCGATAAAAAGTACTAAATATTTAAATACAATGTAACTGGTAGAAATAGAAATCTGTAATTTTGTATGTAGCTTACTCTAAGCATAACTTTTTGGAATTAGTACTAAATACTGTAGTATAATGGAACCGGTAGGAATAGAAATCTGAAACACGGCACATAGACTTAATTATTACAAATACTATGCTATATATTAATATATTTTTGAAATTTGTACTTAATTGGTACAAAATATTAACTTATAATGGAAAAGTCATAGATTGAGATCTGAAATTTAGTATGTAGCTTAACTATTACAAATAGACCGATATGCACAAAATTGTACTAAATATTGTACCATAGTGAATGGTAAAAAATATAAATGTAAATTTAGAGTACAAAAATGTCCAACTATAATTAACAGGCTTGGTTTATTGAAAATTCGTACTAAATGGCATCATTAATACAAAATATTGCACAGTATGGGAACATTTTTTGTATATTATAAACAAATAGAATACGAATCGAATACAAGTACTAAATATTGTATACGGTAGAATGGATGAAGATAGGAACCTGTTATTAAATAATTATCTGGAACTATGACAATAACAATTTATACATACAAATTTTGCATTAATAATTTAAAATGTACTAAAAAGTACAACACATTGTATACGGCGGTACGGGTGGATATAAAAGAAGAGGTAGATTTGAAATTTTGTATGTATATTTTGTTTAAACAAATTAAAAAAAGTATTTTTTTTTAATTTTTATAAAAAGTACTAAATAGAAAATGTTAGAGAAAGATATCCGAATTTTAGTATTACTCTTTGACTATGGTAAATAAAATGTTTAATGGAAATATATACGGTTATATGAAATATAGTTTCGAATCCCACATGAATCTATACTACAGCGAATGATTATGTGAATTTTGGTTAAAATTTCTAGTGTAGTGAAAAACAGGCGAGACTTCAAATACAAATAAGTGAAACTATGCAATAAGCCGCTGAACATCACAAGTACTAAAGTGTAGTCAATTTTAAATGCTAAAGTTCCAAATTTTCTAAAATAACAATACTGATATTTCCAATGATGTTTCCAACCACATTGAATCGATCTTTTGATGTAATGAATAATGGGCTGGATCATTATTATGAGGATATACTAAAAATACCGACAATACCATTGAGTATTTTGTAATACGTAACGCACCAGAAATACTAAATTTCTGCAATTTTAATGGAAATCTTCACTATAAAGGCAGGTCTCTGAATAAAAAATGATGCGCTGTGCAAAATTGTAATTTGTACTATAAGGGTACTACTATCAGTACTAAAACGAACTAGATATTTTACCATTAGTATTAAATTACCGGAAGGCACAAAAAAGGTTAACACAGTATTATAGAACTTTTTACATCAGTCCATCGGGACGATCGAGAAAATAGTAAACTTACAGAAAATATACAATAAGTAATTTGTACTTGATTTAATAGGATAGAAGCATTAACGTTTCTGTACGAAAGAAATACGGAGTAAGATCTGAGATTAAAACAAACATATTAAGATATAAAACCTATAATAAAAATGTTTCAAATTTGTACTTAATCCAAAAGTATATTGTGTAGCTAAAATAATGTTTATTTATTTAACTATAAAAAGTTTCGCTAACAACGTAGCGGGCCTATGCTAGTCTATACTATATATATATAAAAGAGTTGCGTTATAAGTGACTGACTGATCATCAACGCCCAGACGAAACGGCTAAAGCTAGAAACTTGAAATTTGGAATGTAGGTCGGGTTTGGTGAGTAGGCGTGTGATAAGGCGGGATTTTTGGAAATTCGTACTAAAAGGTACTAAAAAGTACTAAAAACTGTATTACGCTGGAACGGTTAGATGTAGAACTCTGAAATTTGGTATGCATCTTTGCGTAGGATGAGTGAAGTGGTATGTGTGCAAAAATTTTGGAATTTAGTACTAGAAGGTACTAAAAAATACTAAATATTATATTTCAATGGAACCGGTGGAATATATATCTGAAACATGGTACGTAGCTTAAGCTATTACAAATAGAATAATGTGCAAAAATATTTTTTGGAAATTAGTACTAAAAGGTACTAAAAAGTACTAAAACTGTATTATTACGGAACGGTTGGAAGTAGAACTCTGAAATTTGGTATGCAGCTTTGTCAATGATAAGCAAATAAGAATGTGCGTGGAAATTAGTACTAAAGGTACTAAAATGTACTAAATACTATACTACGATGGAACAGGTAGTTATAGATAGCTGAAACTTGGTACGTAGCTTAAGCTATTACAAATAGAATGATGTGCAAAAATATTTCATGGAAATTAGTACTAAAATGGTACTAAATAGTACTAAAACTTGTACTACGTCGAAACACTTGGAACTACAAGTCTATAAATTCTGTATGCAGATTTGCAAATGATAAACAACTCAGAATGTGCGAACAATTTTGGAAATTAGTACTAAAAAGTACTAAATATTATACTATGTAAATATTATACTATGTAACTTAAGCTATTACGAATAGAATGGTGGGCAATCATATTTTTTGAAATTAGTACTAAAATGTATTAAACAGTTATAAAAAGCCTAAATGTTAAACTTCGCATATAGCTTTAACTATTACAAATATAATTTAATGCATAACATTTGGAAATTAGTGCTAAATAATAAAGTACAATAGAACTGGTATAAATAGAAATCCAGAATTTATGTTGTAGCTTACTCTATTGCAAATAGAATGCTATGCATAATTCTTTTAAACTTAGTAATATATACTGTAGTATAATGAAACCTGACGGAATTGAAATTACAAATAATATCCTATACAGTAATCAATTTTTGGAACTAGTACTAAAATAGTACAAAATATTAAATTATAAATGAGAGAGTAGTTGAAACTATTACAAATAGAGCGATATGCATAAGTATTTTTGGAAAATTGTACTAAATATTGTACAGTGAATGGTAAAAAATATAAATGTAAGTTTAGAGTGCAAAAATGTCCAATTCTTAATACAAATAAGAGGCTTGGTTTATTGGAAATTCGTACTATATGGCACCAAAAATACAAAATATTGCACTGTGTAGGGAAAAGTATAATTCTGAAATTCGGCATGTAGTTTTGTATGTTATAAACAAATAGAGTACGAATGGAATACAAGTACTAAATATTGTGTACGGTAGAACGGATAAATATAGGAACTTATTATTAGATACTTATCTAGAACTATGTGAATAAACATTTATACACAAATATTTTGTAGAACTAAGTTCTAAAATGTATTAAAAAGTACACCACATTGTATACGGTGGTACTGGTAGATATAGAATATGGGTACAATACTTTTTCTATGAAAAACAATGATTTTCGCAATGTATGATATTTGTACTTAAAGTACTAAATATTGTATACGACAGAACGAGTAGAGGTATAGTCCCGAAATTTTATATGTATATTTAGCTATAACAAATTAAAGAAGGTTTTTTTGAAAATTGTTAGTAAAAATTACTAAATAGGAAACGAGGATATACTAAAAATACCGAAAAGTTTTTTTCATTTGGGGATTTTCTAACACGTAATGCACCAGAAATACTAAATTTCTGCAATTCTAATGGAAATCTTCGCTATAAAAGCATGTCTCTGCATAACAAATGATGATAATGGTACACAAGTACTAAAACTTACTACATGTTTTAAAAAACGTATTATGGTGCTATTTGCATGTGTCCATCGAGAGGATCGAGAAAATAGTGCACATTCAGAAAATATAAAAATAAGTAAGTTGTACTCGATTTAGTATGATAGAAGCATCAACGTTTCTGTTCGAAAGAAATACGGAGTAAGATCAGAGATTCTGTATAAAAATAAACATTTATACATAAATATTTTCCAGAAATAAGTTCTAAAATGAACGAAAAAGTATAATACATAGTATAAGGCGGTACGAGTGGATATTAAATTTGGTAAAAGGCTTTTTCTATGAAAAACAACAATTTTTAGACTTTTGTTTGGCATTGACATTTAAAGTACTAAATATTGTATACGACAGAACGAGTAGATGTAGAGTTTTTTTTTAATTTAATGGAAATTGCTTACTTATAAAGTCAGGTCTCTGTATAACAAATGATGCGCTGTACAAAATATAAAATTACAATTTCGTGCTATATACAACTACCTTAACTTACTACTTTTTCCCATTACAGGAAGGAACAACATAATTTGAAAAACTTCCTATTTATATTAGTCAATTTGAAGGATCGAGACAATAGTACACTTTCCGAAAGTATTGATATAAATAAGCTGCACTCGATTTAGTAGGATAGAGGCATCAATGATTCTGTTCGAAAGAAATGCGGAGTAAGATCTGAGATTTTCTTACAAAATTGAAGATATGGGAACTTAATCCAAAAGTATATTGTGTAGCTAAATTAGTGTTTATTTATTTTAACTTTTAAAAGATCCGCTAACGACGTAGCGGGCCTTGGCTAGTAAAAGAGTAAAGTGATTGACTGACTGACTGATTTAACGATTCATCAACGCCCAGACGAAACGGCTGAAGCTAGAATCTTGAAATTTTGGGTGAGGGTCACCCTTGGTCCAAGGGTGACAGATAAGACTGGGTTTTTGGAAATTCGTACTAGAACGGTACGAAAAGTACTAAATGTGATACCATTTGTATTTGGCGAACCGGTGGAGCTAGAACTCTGAATTTTGGTTTGGTGGTCGTTGATGGAGTGTAGGATAGATGTACCAAAGGGTTTTTGGAAATTCGAACTATAACGAAAAGTACGCAAATGTACTAAATTTGGTACAATTTCGTATTTGGAATGCAAATTAAGATTGAGAATTAGGGTCGATATGAGGAGAGTTTGGAAAGCGTGTACTCATGTGTGAAAATTACTATAAGGTACTATATTTGATACAAATTTGGTTTGGAGGTACAAATCGAGCTCGAATCTTGGAATTTGAAATCAAAATTAACGTCGGAGTGTAGGATTGGTATATGAAATTTGGAAATTTATTACTTATGTGTACGAAAAGTACTAAATCGTACTATAATCGGTACAGTTCGGATTTGGGTGATCCTATAGAGCGGAAACAAAGAAATTTGGAGTCAAGATCACTGTAGGGGTGTGGGATTGGGGTCAGGATTCAGTTTATGAAAATAATACTCATGGGTACTAAATGGTACTAAATTTGGTGCAATTTGAATTTTAGGTGAACCAATAGAGCCAGGATCACTGTTGAGGGATAAGATTGAGATATCTTGGAAGTTTTAAAAATTTGTACTAATGTGTACTAAATTTGGTACAATTTGAATTGTGAGTTGGTACAATTTAAATTTTGGGTCAAGCGATAGAGTTGGAATCCTGAAATTTTGATTTAGGATCACTGTGGAGGTGTAGGATTGGGGTATGTAGGAGGGTTTGGAAATTGGTACTACTATGTACTAAATTTAGTACGATTTAATTTATAGGGTGAACCGATAGAGTTGGAATCTTGAAATTTTGAGTTATGGACACTGTGGAGGTGTAGGATTGGGGTATGTTGGAAGATTTGGAAATTGGTACTACTATGTACTAAATTTAGTACAATTTGAATTGTGGGTGAACCGATAGAGTTGGAATCCTAAAACTTGAATTTAGTATCATTGTGGGGGTGTAGAATTGGGGTATGTAGGAAGTTTTGGAAACTGGTATTACTGTGTACTAAATTTGGTACAGTTTGAATTCTGGGTAAACCGATCGAGTTATAATCCTCAAAAATTTGGTATAATTTGAATTGTGGGTGGCCCGATAGAATTGGAATCCTGAAACTTATATTTTCGATCACTGTGGTAGTGTAGGTTTGGGGTAAGTAAGAGGTTTTTGGAAATTCATACTACTGTGTCCTAAATTTGGTACAATTTGAATTGTGGATGAACCTATGGAGTTGGAATCCTGAAACTTGGATTTAAAATCACTGTCGGGGTGTAGTTTTGGGTTAAGTAGGAAGTTTTGGAAATTCTACTACTAAATTCGGTATAATTTCAATTGTGGGTGAATTAATAGAGTTGGAATCCTGAAATTTGAATTTGGTATCATTGGTTTACTAAATGGAAAATTTGTTAAAATTTGGATTTGGGTGAGCCTTTAGAGCTCGAATCATGAAATGGTACTCAAATTAAATTTATGGTCGATATTAATGTGTGGATTGTTTTTCTGACATATGCAGTTTTCTCTGAAAATAAAATAATATGTTAATACATTTTTTAAATATTTCCTACATTCGTTAACAAAGTTGCGGGCATATGCTAGTAATTGATAAACTAAAGCAATTGCAACGATATTATATCGGTATTATTTACATCTTAATAACGGTTAAAAGTCAATCTTCTCATGAAATATCAAGTTAAATATTGCATTAGAAATTGATTTACACTTTAAAATTTAAGACCATAGGACGCCACACAACGATTGCCGAGAGAAAATTCGTTCCTCACCATGCTGAACTTGAAAAATGTTAATGGAAAATAGCAGAAAAATCAATATTACTGGATATGCTGTTCAAAAAATATTTTTTTTTCATTTTTTTTTTTTTTTTTTTGCACAAAACCGAGAATCGAATTTGCAACAAGCGAGAAAAAAATATTCAATATAATATTCAAAAGTAGTTGCTCCGAAAAGTGGCGCATAATCCAATGCTAAGTGTACTTAAAATAGCTGAAATTGCAGAGAAATATCTGGAAAAGTTGCATAGAAAAAAGCAATTCCTAAGCCAGAAAGTCCGATTGGAGTTCGTTCAGAAACACGTAGGAAAGGATTTCACAATTTATATTTTTTTATTTTTGCTGATAAACTTAGCAAACGTAATTTGTTTGGTGCGGATGGACCAAGTAATGTATAGCGTGATCCCTAAGCACAAATTTCGACCGTAAAGCGCGGATAAGTCTCTGTAATTGTATGGGGCTATAATTATGAAGGAACAAACAAGAAGATTTCTTATTGAAAAAATCGAAATTTAGTGCTGAAAAATTGGAATTTGAAGCACATTTAAATCGTTCAAGAATGGTTATTTCATAATAGCACAAAAGTGGTTAAAACACCTCCTTAGTCCCCGGATTTGAATCCTATAGAAAAAAATTGTAGACACCATTACATATCAAGCACACCAAGTACTTTACAAGTAGAATTGGTTGAATGCTGAGTTGTCATACAAAGTATTACCCATCCATTGAGGCTATACCAAAACGGGCTGTACTGATAGATTTCTCGTAAAGTATCGATCAAACAATTTCAGATTTATGTTCGTTCGAAGGGTGATATTTCACAGTAAAAAAGTTATGTTGCTGTTACTTATTTGGTGCATTCATTTGTAAGTTACCGAGTGTTAAAAATGTAAGTAAACAAAGAGAAAATTTGGTATATTTTACAATTTTTCATTTACAAAGGCTAAAATGCAAGCCAAGCGGCTACCACGAAAATTGGGTCAATATTAATATTTGTATCAAAACTAGATTATGTACGAAGATGCGGATTATTTGCCCGCTTATTAAATTTGTATAATTTTAAAAATCTAGATAGCTTTAGATATTTTTGTGTTAATATTAAACTTCTTGTACCTGCTGACAGAAAGGAAGAAAAAATATTTTTTATTATTGTTTGAAAACATCCCATAAAACAATTGTGGAAAAAAACAATTAACGACATGCTGACAAAACAGGAAAATATTTTGAAAATAATATTCAACAACGAACAAAGAAAATGTTTAAATGAAGAATTATTGCCCGCAGTAACGACGCTGTTCTTCAAATGTTCAACACAATATTTTCAAAGAATAAAACTATCAAAACTTTTGAATGTTCCTTTTTTCGGCTACAAAGTATTATTGTGTTTGTGTGTATTTGCGAGTGAGTCAGTGTTACTTTTGCAACTGTTTTTGCAATATTCTTGGTATTATTATTATTTTTAAATTCTTTTCAACTTTTTCTATTTCGGATGGTTGCCCCAATGTTGTAGAAAGGGTAATAAGTTGTTCAAGTATTCTCAGTAGTAGCTTCTCTTTCTTTCTTCCTTTTTTGAAAGAGTTGTTATCAAATTTTTCTTTACTGTGCAACAAAACTAAAAGTTAGTTTTTCATCTCCCAAAAAATGGTTATTCGGCATTTGATAACTAAAGTTCAGCATGAAACTGTATGCATATATATTTTTTGAAAATAAAAAAGATTTTCGAATGCAGGTTAGCATTTTTCAGTGTGGTTTGCAATAACATTTAAGTGAAGTTTAGATTTAAAGTGGTATTGTCAAAGGGATTTATGTGCTATCGAATGACAAAGTGAAATATTTAGAAGAGACTTGGCTATCGAAAAATGACTAACACTGTAGCCGGCTAAATTTGTGGTAGTGTCGTTTGTTTCTAATAAATTGTGTTTATTGTTTTATTTCAAAAAATTACATATATAAAATTTAGAATAAGTAGAATTTAAAAAAAATTAACAAAACGTACTTGTGAAATTCAGATTTCTTATAAATTTATATTTGCAGCTAAATACTTTTCGTTGACAATATTCTCATGTAAAATATCATGTTCCACAAGTAGAATATCTTTTGCAACAAATAATAATTCACTTCATATTTATCACTATTTGGCTTCAGTATTTGGCCAATTTTATAGCCAATTGACAAATACAACATTAAAAATAAATTGACTGTGGAAATGACCATTTGATATTCTTAAAGGTCTTCTTAGCATGGTGTATTATCGAGGTGTATTAAAACATGATTTTTATACCCTTCACAACATTGTTGTACAGGGTATTATGTCATTGTGCATATGTTTGTAACAGGCATAAGGAAACGATGCTGAGACCGTCTGTAGATGTTAAATTGTAATGGTGATGTTCCGAATTGGATGAAATTTGCGACAAGTCACATATTTGGAGACAATCGGTTCAGATTTAGATACAGCTCCCATATATAGTTTCGTCCGATTTTATGTAAATGGCGCACCAAAGTCTCTATACATCTTTCGATTTTCACGAAATTTTGCACAGTGTACTGGATTGAGTCTAAAATGACGTACGTTAAAATTCGAGAAAATCGGGTCAGATTATCACTTTCTGCGTCGATTTATGCATGTCCCTCTGTCCGTCTGTAGATGTTAAATTGTAATTGTAATGATCGGAATTGGATGACATTTGGCACAATTCACTTATTTGGCCCAAGGATGAACCCTATTGAAATTTTGGAAAATCAGTTCAGATTTAGATATAGCACCCATATATAGTTTCGTCCGATATTATGTAAATTGCCCACCAAAGTCCATATATATACCATTCGATTTTCAGGAAATTTTGCAAAGTGTACTGAATTCAGTCTAAAATGGCGGACGTTAACTTTCGAGAAAATCGGGTCAGATAACGACGGATTTAAGGTAAATGCGGCACCAAAGTCTCTATATCGGTTCAGATATAGATAAAGCTCCCATATATATTTTCGTCCCATTAAATGTAAAAAGTCCCTATCTTTCGATTTTTATGAAATTTTGCACAGTCTACTGAATCGAGTCTAGAATATCGCATGTTAAGTTTCTAGAAAATAGGATATAAGTATAGCTCCCATATATATTTTCGACCGATTTAAGGTAAATGGGGCACCAAAGTTCCTATAAATTGTTCGATTTGCGAGAGAGTCGAGAATGATGTGCGCCATGTTTCGTGAAAATCGGTTCAGATAGATATAGCTCCCGTATATTCTTTCGTCCGATTTTAAGTAAATGGTGCACTAAAGACCCATAGCTACGCCGATTGACACAACGTGCTGAAATTAATATAATTTAATTTCTGGCAAGTTTCGGTTCAGATTAAGATATATCATAACATTCAATGCATAATTTCGACCTATTGATGTTAATTGTACACCAAACAATCAATTGGTTCCTATATGAGAGTATGAGCATACCGAATAGCGTATGTAATGTTTGCTTTAAATCTATTTACAAAATTTAGAATAGGTTGCAGAATGGCCTGTGTAGGAATTGATGTTAGTCGGTTAATAGATAAATATCACGTATTTAAGTTCGTTCAATTTCATGTCAATGTTCCTTCGAAAAAGCGACGTCTGTTACGACATATATGTGCAATATAATCAAAGTGGTGAAGGGTATCATATATTCGGCCTAGTCCGACTTTACTATTTTCTTTACTGGTTAATTTCATTATTATTTAAAATCAAGTATGAAAGAGTTATGTGCAATAGATACCAATGGACCTTCCACAAAGAGAACAGGGAACAATAAAAAAGCATGTCCCTCGTTATGAGTACAAATGGACTTCGAAAATGTTCGACAAACCTATTGTGCTTCTAAAACGTAAAAGTACCCAAATGGGATATGGGAGTTGTGTCCAAAGATATATCTATATAGAAAATTCTCTGCATAAAAGTGTACATTACAGGTTCTTGCAGAGTAAAAATCTGCAAGAACCTGTAATGGAAAATTACAAGAAGAATTCGACTAAAACCTTCAAAATATCAACCAGTGAGCGGAGCAGTATAGTCGGACGGGCCGACCATATGATACCCTACACAACTTCCACGAAAAATTAACATTCTGTGGATCTATATTCTGAGCTGGGACAATATTTCGCGATATTTGAACCATCTGGACTAACTAGAGCCCGACAATTATTACTAATGTTCAGTACAGCCCTTCTAATTTCTGTCCAGATTCTCTTCCCTTGTGTTATGATCTTCTTATTTCCATTGGAGCCTATATATCGACTCGAAAAAATAAAAAAAATAAAGTTTTCGGTCGACTTCATCACATTATAATTATCTGATCGTCACCGAACCATAACTGGAACTTCATGGAACATTTTAAAGAGATCAGCGCAATATTTCCGCCCTCTAGTGTGGTAAAGGGTTACTAAATAACGTCTGAATACATAAGCACCTGTATATATTTAAGTGTAACTCCCACATCTGAGTACATACATCCATATAATAGGTATCAATTTAAAGGTCAACCACAGCCCTTGGATATACCAACAACTTTTCAGGTCTATGTCCTTCAGGGGTAAATCTATACGCTATTGAATACAAATTTTCTAATTTTACACACAAAAGTCAGGGTCCATTTGACCCGCTAAATATTGACCGATCCTTATCAAAACAGGCATGCTTATTCTTTGGTCCGATCCCCTTCTCTATGTAAAAATTCGCGATGTTTGGGCCACAATTGCGGCCTCTAGAGCGACCAGAAAAACCGACAAAAATTTAGTATTAGGTCCATTTCATCCCCTAAATATTAACCTATCTTTACCAAAAACAATAGGGGTCTTCATTGGGCATAACCCATCCTACATGCAAAATTTCGTGAAGATTGGTCCATAACTGTGGCCTGTATCGTGTTTACAAATTATAATGGACAGACGGACGGACACACATGTCTATATCGACTCAGCTAGTCGAGATATGAGGATCGGTATACTTAAAGGTGGGTCTAGGACCAATATTTCGCGGGCTGCACGAAGCTATAATACCCTGACAACATAGTTGTGTAGGATATAAAAAGGATCCAAAACACCACAATGCGACATTACTGTTACTTTAGTAGATAATAAATGCAGCAAAATACAACATACATATTCACTCATTGTACTCATTGATGTTGTATAACTTCTTTTTGTAATCCATCATACTGAATGTTGTTGCGTTCGAGTTTGATCGTATTATGTTACCAATGAATACGATCTTCGACGGACAAAGCACAAAGAAGAACACAACTTCGGTGGTTGAATTCATTTACACTCATTCAATATTGTTGTGTACTCTGAATACGACATAACATTCTGGAATGCAGATGTCTAGTATGTAATAGCTCCGTCCTGTGTGGCGTATGATTGTTTAATTCTCCTATTATTAATCCATACGCCACTGTGTGCATTTAGTGTCCATATTGATGTATACCAGGGGTAGTCAAGCTTTTTTTAATTACCGCCCACTTATTCACCTCGAGTGATAGAAAAATATTCTTACCGCCCACCTAATCCTCAGTGTTGTTTATTCATAAACTGCTTTTGTTTATTAAGTAATTTTAATTAAGTATAGTGAAGTGTAAAGTATTTAATGGAATCCCTGAGCTAATACTGCGAAATTAAATATTTAATATCTGGCTCTATTTTCGTCAAAAACAAGCGAAATATTAAGGCGGTTTCTTCCTTTGTTCATGATGTGGTTAACATCACCAAATCCAGATTGGACTAAATATGGGGTAGGAAAAGGTATAAATAATTTGAATACCTCTTTCCACATATTTGGATATAAAGGTTTACAATCTGTTTACAATCTCCATCATATTTTATTTCTAATAGTTCTTCTTGATACTTAGTATCAGCTTGCTTATCATTAGCTGTAAATTGATTTTTCATCCATTGGTACACCTGTAAGTTCAAAATGTCTTCAAATTCAAAATGTTTTAAAATACTTAGGAAAATCCTATCTCCCACTAGTGGGCGGTATGGACCAGGTTGACTGTCGCTGATGTATACGAAGTTTTGTGCAAATAGTTTTAGATTTAGATAAGTTTGATGTCCGTGAAGTTTTGTTGAAATCGGTTCAGAGTTAGATATAGCTCCCATATATATTTTCGTCCGATTTAATGTAAATGGTGGATCAAATTCCTTCTATATCTTTCGATTTGTATGAAATTTGGCATAATGTACTGAATTAAGTCTGGAATGGTGTGTGCTAAGTTTCGTGAAAATCGGTTTAGAATTAGATAAACTCCAATAATATTTTCATCCAATTCACTGTAAATGGTGCACAAAAGTCCCTGTAAATCTTACGATTCTCTTTCTCTCTCTGTGTAAAATATCATATTGTTCGGGTCATAATTTGATCCCCTAAATATTAAAGGAACATTACCGAGAACAGTAGGATCTTCTTTGGCCAGAACCCAAAAGTCGTGCCGATTGGTCCATAACTGTGGCCTGTATCGTTTTATATATTAATGCTAATGATTTAAATTGAGAATGGGTTAATTCATCCACATTAAGAGAGATAACTTTTTATTTAGGGGTTAATTCAAAATGAAAATCGCATCCTTGTAGCAATGTCAACCAAAATCGTGCTTAGCTACGGAAATAAGGTAGTTTATTTCCTGGTACCAACAAAAATGTAAAAACCACCGCAAAATTTGATTTGCGTTATATCTGGTTCTACATTCTCTAGGCTTTACGCTTAAACTAAATTTTATTAAAAAATAATTATTTATAATTCAAATATTTGGCGTTATCTGGATTAATATCTTATAAAGTTGGTGGAATATAGAATGTATGAAAATCGATCGTTTGTATCGTGCGTATGACAAACAGATAACATTGGTCAGGCACATAAACATCATTGGCGAAGTACACAAGGGCGCATGAATAATAAATTGAAAATATTAACTTCAATTTATTATCCATGCGCCCTTGTGTACTTCGCCAATGATGTTTATGTGCCTGACCAACGTTATCTGTTTGTCATTCTTATGACGTCCAATTTTACCATTGAAACCCCAATTCAAGTTTAGTCGAATTCATGTATTACATTGCATAACTCTTTTCTAGTCCAAATCTTCAATTTTTAATATTTTTCCTTCCTCAAACTTGCTTACTCACATTCAAATGTCTTCTTGGTGGAATAACATGTTTTTTTTCCTCATAAAAACTTTGCTAACATTTTCAGCTCCGTAATATAAACATGTATTTCTTTCAGATACACTTAGCCATACATATGATCATGTAAATGCCTTTAAGGTAATGCGTGCATTACAATAATGTGAAAAACAATATGAAATTATTTTAAATGTCATTACCAAATTACTGGTTTACCCATCCATAACACTTTAAGATACCCCATAATGGCATGGGAATGTAATCTTTGTATGTCTGTATGCATGTGTGTTCACACGCACATGTTTTACGTTATTGACCTCTTAACATCTTTTCATGTTGCCATCAACACTACACAAGCCAGGCAGAATAATTGCAAAGCCTCGCATTTGTGTGTTGTCATAATTTATGAAGTTTTTATCTGCTGTTGTTTATCTTGGCTCTCCGCATCTTCTCTCTTTGTTAATTTCGTATTAAAATTAAAAAGAATTCCATAAATAATGTAGACGATGACTGGGCAGACGACAGACAAATCGACTTACATGCACGCACACAAGTACAAACTCACACACACTCACACTTTGCGTATTTATTTATGTGCAAACAATTTATGGTTGTATTTGCACAATAAATACAAATACACTTATATACTCAAACACAAGTAAGCACACGCGTACTCACACACACACATTCATTTAATCAAACATAAGAAATGCACACTTTACAATGGGGACTCCAACTCGAACCATACGTAAACGAACAATGGAAATTTACACACACACAGAAACATACACTGCTTTACCACAAACTGATACAAACTGACAACT
This sequence comes from Musca vetustissima, assembly GCF_032173495.1. Lineage (NCBI taxonomy): Eukaryota > Metazoa > Arthropoda > Insecta > Diptera > Muscidae > Musca > Musca vetustissima. The sequence continues at coordinate 143,408 of NW_026873853.1, forward strand.
CCGACTGCCATAAATCATGTCAGACAATGGAAGTAATGAAAACTTATAATGCCCCGAATATCCATTCCAACTTGCATCCATTTATGCAACAGTCAAACGCACACCCACCATCACATATGTGTGAATGTGTGTATGCATTTCTCTCTATGATTGTAACTCAATATTGCAGTAAGTAGTAAATTTTCTGTTCGGCTATGCCCGGCAATGCATTGTTGCAAGTTCTGAGAACAATGCCAACGAAAAATTCATCTTTTTCAGATCCAAGTTCACATGAATTCTTCAATGATGACCTTTACAAAAGCACAAACATACATGCATAACTTAGTTGGGAAATGTTTGTAATATTTTGACTACCATGCCATTGTCTACCGCTAGCTGTTAAGTGTGTTGTTACTACTATTCAGGAGAAAAGAATGCAAGCATTAGTGGGAAATGTAAAATTAGTTTTCGCTCCTTCACTTTAATATTTATAGGAACAATTTAATAATAAGTATATCAAACTTGGGATTTGTAAAATCTGGAAATATTCGCTATTCATAAATAATTTAGTATGAGTAAAATTCTAATATATGCCTATTTATACCATTCACCACACAGGGTATTATGTCTTTGTGCATATGTTTGTAACAGGCAAAAGGAAACGAGATAGACACATGGTTCCTTTTTAGAATATGCCTAGAATCACTTTCTAAGTCGATTTATGCATGTCCGTCCGTCTGTCTGTCTGTCCACGTATTTTTGTGAACAAAGTACAGGTCGCATTTATGATCCGATTTGGATGAAATTTGGCATAGGTCACTTATTTGGCAAAATGAAAAAATTCGCTGTTGCAAACGTAAATTTACTGTAAAAAAAATCTATTCGGGGGGGTCCGGGTCCCCCGGGCCGCCCCCTGCTTACGTCCATGCTTCCCATATATATTTTCGTCCGATTTAAGGTAAATTGTGTACCAATGTCACTACATATCTTTCGATTTGCACGAAATTTGGCATAGCGTTATGAATTATGTCTAGAATGATGTGTGTTAAGCTTCGTGGAAATCGGTCCAGATTTAGATATAGCTCTTATATATATTTTCGTCCGATTTAAGGTAAATGGTGCGCCAAAGTCCCTAAATATCTTTCGATCTGAACGAAATTTCGCACAGCGTAATTAATTAGGTATAGAATGATGTGTGTTAAGTTTCCTGAAAATGGGTTCAGATTTAGATATAGCTCCTATATATATTTTGTTCCGATTTTATGTAAATGGTGCACCAAAGTCTCTATATATCCTTCGATTTGCACGAAATTTGGCATAGCGTACTGAATTGCGTCTATAATAATGTGTGCAAAGTCTCGGGAAAATCGGTTCAGATTTAGATATAGCTCCCAAATATATTTTCATCCAATTTTAGGTAATTGGTGCACCAAAATCTCTGAAAATCATTCGATTTGCACGAAATTTGTCATAGCGTACTGAATTAAGGCTAGAATGACGTGTGCAAAGTTTCGTGAAAATTGGTTCAGATTTAGATATATATATATATTCGTCCGATTTTATGTAATCTTTCGATTTACACGAATTTTGTTATAGGGTACTGAATTAAGTCTAGAATGATGTTGCTTGATGTTCGTGAAAAGATCCATAGCTAGGCCGATTTACACAACGTACTGATGTAATATAAATTAGTCTCTAGCAAGTTTCCCTGAAATCGGTTCAGATATATTCTACACATATTAGGATACATATGTAGAATATACCCAAAGTGGTGAAGGGTATCATATAGTCGGCCCAGTCCGACTTTACTACTTTCCTTACTGGTTTTGTATTTCCAAAGCATCTGTTAATTTGTGAAGCAGAATTTTTTTGGATATCAGTAATGAAAATGAAAATATTTATCAAATCCTACACATTGGCACACAGCAATTGGTTGCTTATTCATTGTTAGAATTTCTCCGAAAACTTCAGGCAAAAAATTGTGGTGTAGGAATCTTCCTCCTAGGCTGGTCAAGCGGAACAGTGGTCACATGACAAATTTTACCAAAGAAACAGGCCCCAAGGGCTGAGATTTAGCATACCAGTTTTTTTGGCGGTATTTTAAGGGTACTGGGTGCAAATTGCGTTAATTCGGCATTCTTGTTCCTTTTTAATATAAAAAGAATTTAATTGTTATCTATACGAGACATTTTAAATATCATCTCCTTGTATGAAAATTGAATCAAAATTATGTTGCGCAGCATCATCACAATACTCCAATAAAACATTTCTCATTAGATGCTCGTTACACCATAATATATGAACTGCAAGTTATTTTTTGCCTCGAATATTTTCGGTAATAAAAGTCATGATGCTCCTTTGTTTGTTATTTTTTTTCTTTTTTCGTTGAATTTTTTTTTTAAATTCTCAACTTTCATTTGTTCGCACTAGAATGCATTCATTGCAAGCGGTAGAGTACAGTGACTTGCTTACTTCCTTCTTACTTCGATTCGGTGGCACTTCTTCTTGCTACGTTTCTTTGCTCGACTTTAATGACCATCCAATGAAAATAAAGTTTCGGTTGCCTTCGCTACTTGGGCAATGAAGAAGCAAACAAAATATGAGAAAAAAAAAACGAAATTATTTGTTGCCAACGAAGAAACAACAAAAATTACTTATAAAAGTATGTTGTTCACATAATTTTCGTTGCAGTTACGTTATTTTTTTTTTCAATATTCACAAAAACGATGTAATAAGAAATACGTGGAGAGAGAGAGGGCAGAGAGCGCAAGGATCTAGGAAAAAAATTCATGACACGAAGAAAATATACGGCAAATATAACTGTTGGCTGTGAGGTTGCTTGGTTTGGTTCGACGTTCATGTTTTATATGGGGGTTATCTTTACATGCAATTAATTTAACATTTTCAACGAACTTTTAACAGTTTATTCACGATTTATGCAGCAGATACGAAAATGGCTGCAGTAGAAATTACCAATAGCCCATATGACCGCTCTAAAGGTATTTTAACGAAGGGTATTTGTGGATGATGGGAAAATTTAAGATAGCTGCATGTGTTCTTTATGCCTCTTCAAGGCCAATAATCTCTGCGGATGCCACCATAATAATAGTGTTACTCTACCCGAAAAAATGGCACATACATTATCCGATGCTACTAACTATAGCGAACTACACATGCTCTTCGACATCGAATGAGGACAACAAGCTGTTACTTTTAAACAAACAACAATTTATGGAAAATCAGACATAGGAGGACCCAAGGACCCAAACCTCACCAATCCTAATAAAGCTATGAGATACTTTTGAAACAGCGAATTTTTGCAACATGTACAGGGACAACTCCTATTAAGGCCTCGACCAATGATACGACTAATGCAGCCCACAGTTGAACAATTTATTTCTAAAGTTTCGACACAATTGTGTCTTTCATAATTTGATAATTTTCTATTGGATGTTTGTTATCAGAAGATATATTGAAAACTGCAACTGGAACCTCCTAACAACCTATATTAAAACATGGAACCATATCCAATATTTAGACCCTTCACCACACTGTGGAACAGGGTATTATGTCTTTGTGCATTTGTTTGTAACACGCAAAAGGAAACGAGATAGACACATGGCTCCTTTTGAGAATGTGCATAGAATCCGTCCGTCTGTCTGCCCATTTTGAAATTTAGCATAGGTCAATTAAAGAAAATCGGTTAAGATTTATATAGAGCTCCCATATATAGCTTCGTCCGATTTTTGTAAATGGTGCACCAAACATCAATGTTTATTCGATGGAAATAACATTATGCACAACCTTCGGCATTAGGTACAGTTTGATGTATGTGAAGTTTTGTTGAAATCGGATCAGATTTAGATATAGCTTCTGTTTAAGTTCGATACATTGCTTACGGCAATGTATATGTTCGATACATTGTTTCCCCTTCTACAGCATTACAATTAACCACTTTAATTGGCCGCTCTTTGGAGCCCAATGGGGAAATCTTCTCTGCATATCTTCCAGGAGCCTCATTCGCCTAGTTCGGATTGTAGGGGAGAGTTTCGCTCTCTTCTACTATATCTCCTGGAAGCCACATTCGCTTAGTTCGGATGCAGAGAGGCGCTTTCCAATGCTGTGGTCGTAGTTGTTGATCACGGCCTTGCTGTTGCTTTCATGCCCATTGCAACATCACTTGCTTTCGAACTCTCGTAGAGTAAACACTTGCATTATCGTTCTCGTAGAATAAACATCTCTCGCTATCGTAGTTAACGCACGCTAAGGTAAAGTCTTGTTTCTCACGAAACCCACCTACTTTACAATAAAGATTGAAAATATTTACTTAACCGTATCTTTCGTTTTTCTTTTCTTTATTTTTTGGGGTTTCACTGCATCTCGGTATCACGCCAACATTTTGATCCGTTCGAGCCGGATAAAAAATTAACATTTCGTTGTCGGAGCATCTACCAACAAAGTGTGACGTCGTTGCTAATTTGGTCTCTGTCACATCTTTTTTAAAGAAATATCATCATCCCCCCTCACCAAACACAAAAAACTCCATCATCAACATCAACAACACCAAAAAACTACATCATCATCAACAACGCCAAAATTTGCATCATCATCCAAACAACTCACTGTTGGTTCATTCTCGTTGTGTTGTTGATCGTGTGATATCAACAACAAATATCACTCTCGCATTCCAGCCGCCTTGTTTAGTGTGAGCCGACTAACAAACAAACGTACCAACAACCCAGTGGGAAAATGGAGAATGCATTACATTGATAATGAATAATTTCTTGCATTATATGATTTACATTACAGAATTTGTCTAAAATATTCGAGAAAAGAATGCAATTTGAGAAAAAAATGATTATAACATTATTGTTATGGAATGCATTATATTATTCATCCCAATAGAAGCGAAATGGTAATTTCATTTGACGAAATCTGCAAATTGATTACCGTCTATATTCCAGAATCTATACATAATGGAATGTGTAGTTTCATAGTTTTTTTCTTGTTTTTTTTTGTGTCCCGTTATTTTCGGGCGACTTCATGTCGCGTTATTGTTGAAATTTGTAAATTTGTTTAGTTTTGTTTCATTTGTGTGACAGTGAAGACGTAAGTTTATAAAATGTATTCAAAGCGACATTGGAGGCGTTTAATATCACATAAAAATAAACGTTGTGCAAGTGCATCAAATGAAAATAATTTAATTTGTGCAAGTGAACAAAATATTTGTGTAGAAGAAATTCCTACTTTGAATATAGAAAACGAAGAAGAAGAAGCAGAAGAAAGTTTTGACCGCAGATTAACAAATTGGGCAGTGAAACATAATATATCTAGAGAGTGTTTTGATGACTTATTAAAAGTTTTATCTTCCGAAAGTCTGTCAGTTAATATGCCAGTGTCATCCAAATCCTTAATTAGAAACCAAACATGTACCCTTAGGACAGTGACACCTGGTTCATATCTGCACATTGGACTAAAAAATCAACTGTTAAAACTCGAAAGTATAATAAAACATTGCGATAACATTTATTTAGATATAAATGTGGATGGAATTCCACTCTATAAATCTTCTAGTTTGGCACTATGGCCAATTTTGGCAAGAATTGCCGATAACCCGAGAGCTAAAGTTTTTCCAATTGGAATTTATTTAGGAACCATAAAGCCGTTTAGTGTAAATAGTTATTTACACGACTTTCTTAAGGAATTCAATGATTTAAAAGAAACTGGTCTTCAACTTGGAGAATTAAATATTTCAATAAAAATAAGAAGCTTTATCTGTGATGCTCCCGCACGCGCGTTCCTTTGTCAAACCGTTGGTCACAATGCCTTAGAGGGATGTTGCAAATGTACGCAAATAGGTAGGCGACTAGAAAATAGAACGGTTTTTAGTACGACAGTTGCATCTCCCCGAACTGATGAAGATTTTAAAGATAGAAAAAATGTCAGTTTCCATAGACTAAGTATGGATGCGACTTTAGGACTAGAGGATATTGGAATTGGTATGATAAGTCAATTCCCTTTAGATCCTATGCATCTCATTGATTTAGGTGTTGCAAAAAAAACTATAATCTTGCTTTTAGGTAACAAAACTAAAACTAAAATAAATCAGATCAAAAAAGATGAAATTTCGTTCAAATTAGCATCCCTTGTCCCATTTATAACTAGGGAGTTTTGTAGAAAACCTAGAGGTTTAAAGGAAGTACATCGTTGGAAAGCAACTGAATTTAGGCAGTTCGTTTTATACACTGGAATAGTTATTTTGGCAGATATTGTTGACAACGATTTTTACTATCATTTTTGCTTATTACATTGTGCATATAGGATTCTGATAGCAGAACAAAGTTATCATAAATATTTAGACACAGCATCACAAATGATACAATACTATGTCGAATCCTTCCCAGTGATATTTGGCGAACATTATGTTTCGTACAATGTACATTCACTACTGCATCTTACGGAGTGTGTAAAAAAAGTAGGATTTTTGGGAAGTTTTTCAGCCTACGACTTTGAAAATTTTTTGCAGCACTTAAAACAACAAGTTAAGAGCCCCAGAAATATATTGCAGCAATTAAATAATAAAATTGTACATGATAATTATATAGACGATACTGAGGAGAGTGCAGTAAAATATGATAGAAAAGGAGTAATAACATCTCTAAATCTTCCAGGATTCTATTTAAGTTTGAAAAGTGCCGATAAATTTTGTTTTGTTAAATCTGGATTCGCAGTAGAAATAAAACATTTCTCTAATGACGAAAATAAACTCTTTATAGTTGGACATAAAATTTTGAATTGCACAAATTTTTATACGGAGCCGATGCAATCATTAGAAATTGGAATATTTTTAAGCGAAGGATGCACTTGCACAACTGCTGAACAGTTTAACTGTGATGATATATTATATAAATTAATTCGATTGCCATACCAAAATAAATTTGTATTCCTCCCAATTCTCCATAAACAGAATTAAATTCTCAAGATTGATACCAAACCAAAACTTTTAAAATGTCTATAATAAAAAAACAATTTGTGTCACCTCTTGCACCCCAGAACGCAATACTTCAAACTGACGAAAATAAAAAATCAGGTAAAATACTTTAAATATATATACATTAATAAATAAATAACATATTTCTTATATTATAGAATTGGCCCGAATAGAAGATATTGAGAAAAACATTAAAATACTAAATGGTAAGTATTTTATTTCATAAACATTACATCATAAATAATTTTATATATATTTAAATCAACACTTTAATTTCATACTTTTGCAGATAAATTTGATACATGTATAAATGTACTGACCAAAATTGAAATAAAACTAGATACTCTATTGACACAGGATGCGAAAAAAATATACTTTCCCATACAAAATGAGGCAGATCTCCACAAAGTTGAGAAAAAAATTGGGGAAGACTTCGCTTCGTTTGTAAGTATTGAATAATATTAAAAAATGCTAATATGATTATTAACGACAAATTCTTTTTTTCCAGATACCCATCATGGAAAGAATATTGTTTCCTTCTGGAGTTGTAAAAAACTTATGTAGAGTACTTTCCGAAGAATTGATTATGAACTATAACTTTGAAGGAATAAAAGGAAAAATGGCTTTTAAGTCCTTTGAAAATATAAATAAGTTAATGTATGGTAAGTAAAATTGTTCAAATTTTCTACATTAAATACTTTTAGAATATACATATTAATACATATATTATTTTTTGCAGAGGTGTCAAAGAGGGAAGGATACGACGAGAAGGAATATAAGAAGGATGTTAAAAAGGCATTCCATTTGATAAAATTAAGGCAGTTTAAGAAAACACATCTCGCTAAAAAACGTAGCGAGAAATAAGAATTTATTTAAACATAATCCAAAAATGAATTACATTTTATGTTTTTGTATGTATTCACAATGAGTTTGTTTGTTTATGTTTTTGTATTCTAAGAATACGTACATATATTTATGAAATACATATAAACTATGTTTATTATTAATAAATTATTTTATTATATTTCAAATTAAAAGAACATAATTTTAATGTATTCTGGGGGAATGAATTATAAAACAAATGATAAAGTATTAATTATTTAATGCATTGGGATACATCAATTATATAATGTATACTTAAAAGATTGTCCAAAATGCATTATATAGATTGCATTATATTACGAATCGCTTAGGCAAACAAAAGGAATGCATTATTTTCCTAGGACATGGACCGTGTTAACAATAATGAATTCTGGAATGTATAAATCATAGTGTTTATGCATTACCTCTTCGTTTACCATACCTTCCATTTTCCCACTGG